>NW_024726135.1:0-2433 GCF_018991925.1 Homarus americanus | reverse complement strand
TTAGTTAGTTTTATTTCTTTTACTGGAAACATCAGATTTTCGGACCTTATCACTATCAAAGTTCAGAGAGGAAACATTGCTACATTACAGGAGATTTCAACCTGGTCTATTAAAATCAGAAACCGACACCTCAGTATTAGACCTTCTTGCTACCTGGCATTCTAAACTCTTCTTCAAAACTATAACCAACCCACTAGACTAACTGCCACCTCTGCTACTGTGATAGATCATATCTGGACTAGCAACACTCCTAACAATCTTGCAAGTGGAATTATTTATAACAATATCTGAGATCACTTCCCAGTTTTTGTCATGTATAAAACAGCCACGAGACCTGAAAGGTCTAGTAGAGTCTCAATACAATACAGAGACTACTGCACCGACAACATTCTCCTTTTTTAAAACATCCTAACGAATGCTAACTGGGATCTTGTCTATGCCTCCGACAACCCTAACGTGAAGAGCTGCAATTTCGCCTGCATCTTCAATGCTAGCTTTGATAAATGCTTCCCGCACAAGATTAAGTCAGTGAAAACTGTATCCATTTCCAAACCCTATATCACAAGCGAAATTAAAATAATGATAAAAGAAGAACGCAAACTCCAAAGAAAATTTGCAAAAAGACCCATAACTTTCGGTGATGCTTACCGAAGTATCAGAAATCGAGTAACTTAAGCAGTTAAAAATGGCAGACCTCGCTATTATACAAATAAGCTCCAGTTTGTTTAATATTTATCCTGACAATGATACAGCCGAAAACAGATCCACCTATCACAATTACCTTTAGATACAGCCTTATTTTACCAAGTATTGCCAGGTAAAATTGCGAGCACGAGACCCAGGGTGGGGTCGGTGCATCTTTGGCTGATTGTACATAAACGACATAGTCCACGCCAGCACACTCATAAAATACAACTTATTTGCAAACGATAGTAATCTCTATGCCAGCAACTCAGACCTCCATTCCTTGATAAGAACTATGAACACTGAATTGACTAATACGAAATAAACTGACCTTAAACCTTGAGAAAACTCACCACACGATCTTTTACAGAAGGAAAAACTTACCCCAAGACTTGGACCCCCTGTACCTTGGTAATACAGTCCCCAAACGCGAACAAAATACTAAATTCCTCGGAGTTATTGTTGATGAGAAAATTAACTGGAAAACCACATACAAGCCATTCACAGTAAAGTCAATAAACAGTCAATAAACGGCTTAATTAACAATATTTAAATGGTCTCCTAATTTAGCTACGTCCTCGGCAGTCGCTGTGCCAAACAGGGTGCTTTAAATGAGACCTACAAAATTAAATAATCCCCACTTTCTCTGCAATGTCATCTTGAGATGATGGAATAGAGCGTCCAGCTGCAACGATATTCTTGTGAAGGGTCTTGAGGCGAAGTAGCTGAAGATTTACAGTTTGTGATATCATAGTAGAAATGTGAGGATTTTGCCGTAGATTTTCAAGGGTGCCCATAGCTGTCTGGAGCTGAGCATCAATAGACTCCATATGATACGGTCTATTTTGTAGTCCGTGCAGCTCACATTTATGGTCACGACGTCTTCAACGATGAGAACTTGTCCCAAAGGTGCAGCTAAGGCACCTGGTTTGAGGTCTTCCGTGGACGCATCCGTCAACAAGGTGGTGCCACAAAGGAGTAGGAGCATGATTACGATGATCCAAGCCATTCTGGAAAAGGTTTGGGCAGGTGTGGCTGAGACATCGTTAACATTCCTTGGGAGTAGATGAGGGTGGCCGCCTTTTAAGTCTGTCCGCGTGTACTGTCTGAAGTTTGTCAATTTGGCTACAAAATTTTTAATTTGTTGCCCGTTTCTTTGGCGATAATGCGGAATGGTCCGGCAAATTTGGGCGAAAGTTTGGAGTTCCTTTCAGGTTCTCGCACCATAACAGCATCGCCTATTTCTAGTGTTGAATGTTTAGCCTATTCATATTGCTTATAAATCATATCAACGCGTGATGCTGCTAAATGTTTCAGTGCTTGAGCATGAATTTCAGTGAAAACGCTGATATGCTTGGTAGCGAAATCGTTCACATTGTTGAAAGGGCAGGGCTTGTGTGTAAATACGTCATAGGGCAGACGTTTATCTATACCATAACCATTATATTAGGGTCATTTGCTCGTAGAGCTATTCATCGACCCATTAATAGAAGCTGCGACTTGAGGTAACCAATCCTCCCATGCATTGTGCATTTAATTCACGATTGGACGAAGAATCTCGAGGAACTTACATTGGTTCTTTCAACTGGGCCATTTGCCTGTGGATGATAAGCTGTGATAATACTTTGTTGGATACCTTATTGTCGACACATTTGTGCTAAAAGTTGATTCTTTAACTCTAATCCGTTGTCGGAGAGAAGACCCTTGTGAGTAGTAAAAGGACAAATCCTGCATAACTTCAGATTCGGC
>NW_024726134.1:0-48341 GCF_018991925.1 Homarus americanus | reverse complement strand
TAACACCATCCATCTGTTTGTTCATTTGAGGGATAACAAGCATTGCATTGACTGGGATAATGCCTCCTCAATATTACCATGTAATTCAATTGATAGTAGGAACATCATAGAATCTAGTCTTATTAAACATACCGAAGCATCCAACATGAATTTGAGTAACGGCATGTACAAGCTGGACAATTTTGTAATTAAGAAGATTTGTGATCAGGTGAGAAGGCCGGGTCACTTGACCATCTGACCTGACCACCAACCGTTGTGTGCTATTTAAAGATTAGTAGGTCATTACCTAATACCTGACCATTGTGGACCTGGTCTCACCCTCCTCTGTATATATACACCTTGATTTGTATTACTCTCTCTAGTCTGTACTCACCCCTGAAGATGTGAATTACACGAAAGCGCTTGGGAACTTCGTGTTTTCTTCTTTCCTTGTGGTTATCAGCATATACCTAGATCACGCGCACCTACAGTGATTTACTTGCATATATATATATATATATATATATATATATATATATATATATATATATATATATATATATATATATATATATATATATATATATATATATATATATATATATATATATATATGTAATTGGTCGGAATTTACTGGACCTTTAATTTCTCACTTGACTTGGGGTTTATTAAAGATTATTAGATGGTAATGGCAGTGGAAGCGTCCCTTTGAGAAAAATCCGAACCAGCACAAGAACACTTAAATCTACTAAACAAAATGAATTGTCCGTGACCCGTGGAAGGATAGCGTCTGTGACTGGGATGAATGAGACACACTAAAATTTACACTTATATTCCCTCCAACACTACAAACACAATCAATAATGGTACACCAATATGTGCACCTCTTAACCTGAACTTAAAACACTACTCTGGGGAATAAAAGTTATACATGATGTTGAAATTATTAGAAACTCAGGCAATGCCTCATTAGAAAACAATAAGTTTAAAGTATTAAGAAATGTTGCTTGCACACATGAAACAGGCCTTAAGGGCTTTCAACAAAATAATATCCAGCACTGAGAAAATGGTATTAAAAAAATAAGAAATTATTAACTCCACCCTGAATAGGCCTTAAGGGCACTCAACAAAATTATATCACCCCAACAGATGCACACTTCCTAACCTAACTTAACCACTACTCTGGGGAACAAAGGTTATACCTGAGATCGGAATCATAAAGAAAAATTAGATGCATTAAAGGAATTAAATCACAGTATCACTCCGGTTCCACTTAGTGACACAAACATTCAAAAAACAATACTATCATTATTTACTAACACTGCAGCCTCCTGTTGCCAGCAAAGATTCTTTAAAATTTGAATAAATCTTTTGCCAATGTTTTACGTTATCAAAAGTTTTTTTTTTTCAAAATCATCAAAGCAGACACAAATTTCTCTGTACCTCTAAAACCCTTTCACTCAAAATTCTCAAGCCAAATATACTGTAGTTCCTTTTTCCTTTACCAATCCATTTTGCTCTTCTAATAACTCAATTTCTATTCTAAACTTTATTCTGCTTTTTATTATGTTTAATAAGACTTTACAGACATGACTTATTAAGCTCATTATTCTAAACTGGGTGCATTCTAAGGCTCCTGGCTTTTTAGGTAATAATACAAATATTGACTTTTTTTTAATCACTGGTAGGGTCTCCTTTGAAGTATATATTTGAGTCAAACATTTTATCCCATTCTTGCTCATTTGTTTTATAAATTCTGGTGGAAGCTGCTCAGCCCCACTAGCTTTATCATTTTTCATTTTCCTCACAACTGCCACAACTTTCCTTTTCGCTTTTTACCTTCACTTTATCCTTATCATTGTATAGCTCTTCTACGTACTCTGCTCAGCTCTCTTTTACTTTTTCTGCCTCAAACAGGATCTTATTGTCTTTGTTCTTAACAGTTCCACCCCATTTACTATTTTTTATTTTTGTTATTTCATTTGTTTAATCTTTCTGTACATTTCCCTGCAGTTATGTTTCCTGTCATCATCTTCTATCGCCTTTGCATTCCCTACTCAGTTTGTCTACATTCCATTTTAATTTCTTTGTTAAGTTCTTCGAAAGTCTCACTTTCTTCGTCTATTTGTTTTCTTTAAATTTTCCTTTGTCATCCACTTACCTAGAGCCTCGTTCCTCCTATGTCCTTTAAGTTTTCCCCCAGTCTCTAACATTACTTCTTTGTAATTATTAAACTGTTGTCCTGGTCCTCGTTCATCAAAGTCACCCTCTAGCAATACTGAAAATCTGTTTTCGGTTTAATTTTCATATTCTAAGTGACCAGTAATTTGTCACTTTTGTGGAGTCTCTGGTCACATTAAACCAAGTCCAAGTATTAATTCTCACCATACTGTTTCAGCGGCTCCTGACGGGCCTGTTCCTGCTTCGGGTTACAAGCCTGTTACACTTTCTACACAGGGTACGGGTTCACAACCTCAGCCACAGCCTAGGAAGAGTCAGTCAGCTCCGACACCAGGGAAAAAATACTGTTGCATCCACAAAGTCCGGATACACGACACACCTGAGTGCACAAAGTTTCAACAGTTCCTACAGTCACAGGTGACACCTAACACAGTTGTTCCTCCACAACAGGAAACACTCAGTTTGCCTCCTCAAGTAACCACTTAAACAATGATACTATCTTAGTTTCCAGTACCTGTGATCCACAAGTGTTGTCTTTGTCACAGATCTTGAACACCTTTCTCCAGGCGCCAGGGAGAACTGGACCCAATGTGTGGGGTCAAGTGGATCAAACTAGCATCTCAGTCTTTTTAGATGCAGGTGCCGAAGTTAATGTTACAGATTCTCATGTTGTAAATACTTTAGCTCCGGATTCCTATTCTTGGTCAGACGTTCAACTACCTCGTATTACAGGTATAGACGATCCAGGCATTAATGTTACAGGTGCCATACAGCTTATGCTTAAATTGGGGATACACACATAGATTGTTTGACCTACGTTGCGGACGGAATTTTCATTCCTGGGCATTTGTTAATCGGCTTCCCGACGATAAAAGCCCACCGTATAGTAATAGTCTCTCATGAGAATTTAATTACTGTCAACCAAGAAATCGTTAGTTTGGCCGCGTATGTACGTCAATCTCCCAGTACCCTACTGAATTACAGATTAACCGACTCGTCGTCTGAAGTTAACGAGGTTTCTGTCTCGACTCGTTTAGATAGACAGATTCTCTCACACGGAAATAACCAATTAGGTGAAGTCTTCAATTCAGCCGTGGGGGTTGGCACACAAACTAACACTTATTACTTCTCTGGCGTGTGCCCAGGGAAACTAACACGTGATGTACACCTATATCTTGATCCGTTAACAACGGCTTCCCTCAAGTTAGATACTACTTGGCCAGTAGACTCCCTTTTCATCAACTCAGGCGTGGTACGAAGGTTGTTGCATTCTCTGTTCTTAAGGGATCCATTATGGACGAAGAAGTCAATGATTTTTCAAGTGGCTGTTACTAACACAGTGCCTAACATACTCACAGTGCAATGTCATACTGAACAATCATCTAACTCCAGAAAGACAAATCCCCTTTCATTAATTAATGCTAGCCACATTCCTCCTACAGGATTTACTAAGGCCTTGCCTACACTGTTAGACTTGTTCAACAAATACAGGTCAGCCATAGCACTCAAGGGACAGACCCACCTTGTTTAACACCCTCATTCACAGAGAGCAACGGTAGACATGTGTGTGGAGGACATGCTTGCCCAAGGCATAATACAAGCGTCAAATTCACCTTGGAATTCTCTATTGCTACTTGTCCCAAAGCCAGACGGTACCTGGAGGCCTTGCGTAGATTATCATCGTCTTAACATAGTCACTATCCCCGATCGTTTCCCAATGCCTGTGTTGAGAGATCTGTCGAAGAGTCTAGAAGAGAGTAAAGTTTTTTCAACCCTGGACTTGCTATTAGGTTTCTGTCAGTTGTCATTGGACGAGGAAAGTCGACCCTTAACGGCCTTCAGTACACCCTCGGGACATTGGGAAATCCTATGCATGCCTTTTGGACTTCATAGTAGGCCGATTACGTTTTCTAGGTTGATGACAAGTATCTTTCGTTCCATTTTAGGCTCTGAAGTCCTAGTGTTCCTGGATGATATAATTGTCATGTCTCCAGACGTTTCCTCACACCTCGTGAGACTGGAACATGTGTTAGCAAAACTACAAGATGCTAATTTAAAGTTAAAATTGTCAAAATGTAAGTTTTTACAACCTAGGATACAACATTTAGGGCATGTGGTTGACCAAGACGGAGTTAGTGTTGATGCTAGCAAAGTTGAGACCATCCTTAAATATCCCATACCACAATCTGCAGATGATGTACGCTCTTTCATTGGTATGGCAAGTTTTTATCGCTCCTTTAAACATGGATTTTAAAAAATAGCTCTTCATTTAACTGATTTGCTTAAGAAATATGTACCTTTCCAGTGCGAAGACCCACAACATAGTGCTTTCATGGAATTGAAAGACCGTCTTACTAGAGCGCCCATCCTTTGCTTTCCAGACTTTTTGAAACCTTTCATGATAACCACAGACGCCAGCTATGGTGGGTTAGGGGCAGTGTTATCACAAGGAAGTAAAGGGAAGTAACTCCCAATAGCGTATGCTAGTCGTACCCTCTCTAAAGCAGAGAAAAACTACAGTGTTACTGAGTTAGAGGCTTCAGCTGTGTTATAGTCTTTGAAGAAATAACGCGATTAAGTGTATGGATATCCAATTGTTGTAACTACAGACCATAAACCTCTTGTCAGTTTGTTTAACACTAAAGAGTTGTCAGGCAAGTTTGCCAGATGGTTTCTCACTATTCAGGAGTTGATACCATTACTTAAGTATTTAGAAGGAAGGAATAATTTTGTCGCAGACGCGTTATCTAGGCATGTTGCATTAACGCATGTGTTTCCTTCAATTAATGTTGACCGAGTACGTGCGGCGCAGGAAGCTAATCCTATGTGGTCACACATATTGTCTTATGTAAGACGTAGTGTGACTAATTCAGACATTAAAACGCCTGTTCTTATTCGTGAATTTGTTGTTCACGATAATGTTCTTTGCCGGTAAACCAAACTTGGTGTTCCTGCTCGTACTGTAACTCAGTTAGTCATACCTGCTCCGCTTGTACACGAGCTACTCGACCTCATGCATGATACTTCACAGCTAGCTCACCCAGGCAAGGACAGATGCATTAAACAAATGACCTTGAAATACGTTTGGCCCAAGATGGCTAAACAGATTTCAGAGTATGTGGACAATGTCAAGTTTGTAACGAGAATAAAGGTACTACGTTAGCACCTCTCCCTTTCTCAAGTATCCTACACCCTCTCGACCATGGGAGAAGGCTAGCATGGATGTTTTAGGTGGTCTAGTACAGACTCATCAAAATAATAAATATCTTTTAGTAATGACAGACACGTTTACACGTTACTGTGAACTAGCACCTATCCCTGATAAGAGCGCTGAGACAATTGCCCGAGCCTTTAAGAGTCGTATTTTCGACAAGCATGACGCCCCAAACGTTCTACTTACAGATAACGGTGGGGGATTTAACAACGTTCTATTAACTAAATTATGCCAACTGGATTACATAAATAAATGTAATATCACAGCCCATCATCATGCAGCCAACGGGATGGCTGAACGGCTTAACAGGAAGATTCTTAATCATCTTCGTACTAACTTGGATTTTACTAACACGAACTGGGCTGAGTGTATGTCTGACGTACAAAGTTCCCTTAACAGTTGTTATCGTGAATCCATCGGCGACACACCTCACTTCGCGCTCTACAATTATGACAAACGACTTCTATTCGAGGTTGAAGTAGGAAGACAGCGAATTTTCGGTGACGATTTCATCTGCGAACGGTATTGAGTCCAAACTAATTCACCAGCGAATTACGCATGAGTTAGAAAAAGCGACTAATGCCTTCACCGCCGAACGCAATAAAAGTACACCACCCATTGGGGATGTCGTCGGTCCATATAGAATTATGCAACACGAGTCAGGTCACAGGTACCGGCTGAAACACATACATACATGGAAACAAGACATGAACACGGGGACAACCTCAAGCTTCTGAAGCCCCAAGGAGCAGCCCAGTCACATAGTGCCACTGAACCTTGTGTGTCACCTCTACTGATCTTTCTTCTCCTACATGTCAGTTGTGTGATAGACCCACGTGTGATGGACATTGCTCTTCTTATGAGTAACTTTTACTTGCAGAGCCACGATGCTCCTACTTATTCTCTGCCTGATTCCGGGCTACACACACGAGCCGTCACGGCCAGGTTGTCTTGTGTCTCCACTCCAGAATGTGTCCTTAATTAGGCAGATGTTCACGATACGCGTACAGTGTGAACCATTACCTAATATTGTCGCCACATTGTCAAACTTGTCTAATGTGGATGACACTCCTATACACTCTCAATGGACTTGGCAACTGGAGCGTACCAAATCATCTTTGGACCTCATTATTCACCAGTTTCCACAATCCTATATGGATACAACCACCACACCTTCTCCTATTGCTCCCCCTGCGCATAGTGACAGGAGTAGAAGGAAGAGAGGTCTTCTATATTTTTTGGGTTACATTCATAAATCATTGTCCGGTGTAGCCACAGAAGATGACTTAGCCCAGTGGCAGAAACAGATTAATGTACTTAAACAACAGGCCGACCAGAATTCCTCATTTCTGTCCAGCCAATCTCATCTGTTAGTTAATCATGGTAAGAAGCTAGATGAAATTAAGAAGACGGTAAACCAGTTGGTGAATAAGGTTAACCTAAATCACTACCTTGCAAGAGCAATTCATCATAACCACTATGATAGACACTCTGTCAAGCCAAGTAGAATATTATTGTAATTATTTTACCTCATTAGTTACCAACCTTAACTTGTTGCCTTTCAGTGAATTAGCTCGGGTTGTAGGGATTGCTACTGATCTTCTCAAACTTAAGCCTGCTGTTCCTGTGGCGAGGTTGGAAAATTATTATAGTCTTCTCTCTGTTTCTGTCACACCCGATCAAATTATATTGTATCTGCCATTCGTGGATAAACATGAGTTCCGGAAATTTGACATTACACCCTTCCCTAGTATAGAGAATGGTCAAGTTGTAATAATAATTAACGTTTCCACATGTATCCTGCTGTCTCGAGATAGATCTCTCATGGCGACTCCACCTCTGTCAGCATATGCTACATGCCAGAAGGAGTCAAGTAATCTTATTTGTTATCCTACACAAATTAATATAGCCGGGTCTTACTCAAACTGTGAGATGGACTTAGTCAAAAACACTTCGACAGTGTACTTTTAGAAGAAATCCACGGTACTGTGTATTTGTATTTCCCACAGGAGCTGCCCGTTGTAGTGGTCTACCCTGATGAATCTCCTAAAAGCTCCACTGTGGGACGAGGACGTTATGAGTTACACGACAATGCTCATTGTCTTCAAGTCTACGGACCATATGGGGAGCTACACGTCATGACGCATCTTTCATCCTCAGGAAACCCATTGGACCTTTAGGAAATACAGCGAAGTGAAGTGATCACAAACATTACAGTGTTGAAGGACAAATAAATGGATACCGATAGTGATGATGATGCAGCCTTGTGGCGCCCACTGACATTTGTGACAGATGATACTCATCCCACAGTGACTTCAGCTTTGGTGGTGATTGTCGTGATTACCACTATAATAATTATATTTGCTGTTCTTCTATGTAAGGAAGCAACTTTGTAAACCAGCTTTAGGTAAATCTGCTATACAAGCAGCTGTCCCTAATATTATTCATTATACAGCCTAACGCAGTACATGGTGGCAATCATTTGAGGTCATCACCAAGATAGGCATTTAACAATACCCATGTGTTATGACTCATTCTTTTATTTTAGTCACCCGAGGACGTTCACACGACGTGGCCGAGCAATCTGTAACCAGTATAATTACATACTGTATAATTTAGAGTAAGTAATTAATAACTTACAACCATGGATGTATAATTATGAACATTCATTATTCAATGTCCTGTAGAGGGTAGAGGTTGTTCATAGGTGATAACGCTTGGTGTAAGACTATACACTCGGCTTCAGGCTCACGGATGATATGAATACCTGAGTGTCGCAATATGATGCAACCCTTCCTCTGAGTGGTAGGTAATTCTTTAAACACTGAATTGATTGCTCATATGTGTTAATTAAAGAATCTCCTTCACACTTACAATGCGTTAAGTATTTTAGATAGTAAGATAAGTAATATATAGATAATGGCACCGCCAGTTAAGAGTGATTCATGGGTCAAAGGGATAATTTTTCAGCAGGTTATTTATAAAAGTAAACGTAAACACCGCTGACTGGTGTCGACTTGGCATTCCACAGAGGTGACTACTTCCTCCTTCAAGAACCTTCTAGAAGCTTGACTTATAGATCACACTAGTGGCAAGTGTGGGAATTACTCTCTACAAGCGTGGCATCGCCAAACCCCTTAGTTAATCTTTGGGTGGACTCCATAGAGTAGACATCTACGACTGAACTACCTCAGTATGAGTTCGCCTAATACAAAGAGCCTGCCTCAGTTCTAGCCTGACCTAGCTCAGTTACTACCTGATCTAGCTTGGAGACGGGCGTACCCCTAAGTGCTCGCGTTAGTGACCAGAGGAAATGGCCGCCTTGGATCGTTGTGTTGTGGGGGAAGAGGAGAGGAGTGTGAGGAAAGACGACCTCCTGGCCACTCTGTTAAGTCAGCTGGAGCAGTTGAAGAGTGAGATAAACGCTCTAAAGGGGGAGAACGAAGCCCTCAGGACTGAACTCCTTCAGGTAGGTGTCCTGCCTAGCAGGACACCTGCGAAGGGGGAGCAGGCGTGGAGAGTGGTTGTTTCCAAGGGGACTAGGGTCAGACTCAGGGTGTGGAGTGCAGTAGCCCCTACCAGGTGTTGGAGAAAGCTGGCGGGGAAGAGAAGAGGCAGAACGAGGAAGAGAAGAGGCAGGACGGTGTGGTGCCAGGAGAGAAAAGGGCAGTTGTTCATACCCTGCACAGCAGTAAGGTCGTGGTAGTTGGGGACAGCCAGGTGAGGTTTTTAGATTTGGACTTTTTATGCAAGAGATAGGAAATGTAGGACTAGGGCGTGTTTTCCTGGGGCTGGGATAAGGCATGTAGCTGAGAGGATAGATAGGGTTTTGTCAGGGGAGGGTACCAATCCAGTAGTGTGTCTTAGTGTCGGAGGAAACGACATAGGAAAGGTTAGGAGTGAGGAACTTTTCATGAGGCATAGGAAGGCGCTGGGGAAGGTTAGAGATAGGGGAGGGATCCCAATAGTATGTGGCGTCTTGCCTAGAAGAGGGGTTGGTCGTGAATGGCTGTCCAGGGAAATTGCTAAAAATTGCCGACTGGAAAAAACATTGTGCAAACAATGGTTGGACATTCATCGATAACTGGCAACCATTCTATGACAACGACTACCTGTACAGTCGTGACGGAGTACACTTGTCTCGTGCAGGGGTAAAGACGTTGTCTGCATCCCTGGAGTGTGAAATTGTCACTCCAAAGAGGTGGGGGGGGGTTTCACCAGTAGAGAGAGGTCGGGGTAAGTGGGAGTCAAAAAACAAGCAGGTCCTGGGAAGTAAAATTGGTGACTCAGGACCAGGGAAGGGTAGGTTTAAATGTATACTATACAAACAGTAGGAGCGTTAGAAATAAAATAGACTTGCTGAGAGCTGTTGTATGTACCGAGAATGTAGACGTCATAGCAATCACCGAAACTTGGATGAATCTGGCGAGCAAATTTTTTTTATCAGAGTACCACATAGAAGGGTACAACCTTTTTCACAAGGACAGGGAAGGTAGGAAGGGGGGAGGGGTCGCACTCTTCGTTAGGGACACATTAAAATGTTGTATTAATAATTCAATAAAGGGTGAAATAGGAACCGAGTCTGTATGGGTAGAAATTACGGAAGGAAGAGAAAAACTAATTATGGGAGTGATTTATAGGCCCCCAAGTCTTGGGAAAGAAGTAGCTCAGCCCATGTGGCAGGAAATGAGTAGGGCAGCAAAATATAACAACCTGTGCATTATGGGGGATTTCAACTTCAGAAATATTGACTGGGACAACATTGTAAGTGACTATGAATCTGAAGACTTCCTAGATGCAGTACAGGACAATTTTTTTTACACAATTAATTACAGAACCTACTAGATGTGACAATATATTAGACCTAGTATTAACAAATAAAGACAATAGTATCAGAGATATCACAGTAGGGGAAGAACTAGGTAACAGTAATCACAGAGTAATCAGGTTCACCCTAAATTGGGAAACGAAAAACAATGACAATATGGTCAGAGTCCCAAACTTTCGATTGGCAGATTATGAGGGGTTAAGAAGGTACCTAGGTGAGGTCACCTGGGAACAGTCAGGTCAGTCCCTGGTAGGAAAGGGTGAGGTCACATGTGACACAACAATTGATCATGACTATAATATATTCACTCGTATACTACGTAAAGCACATGAACAAAATATACCATACAGAAAAATTAGGTCAAATAAGAATGAGCCAAGGTGGATGACCAGAAAACTTATACATTACATAGGAATAAAGAAAGGAATTTATAAGAAATTAAAGGGAGGGGAGGAGCAGCTCAGAAATAGGTATAATGAACTATCTAGGAATGTTAAGAAAAATGTAAGGAAGGCAAAGAGGGACTACGAAATCACGATAGCAAGAGAATCCAAGGCGAATCCCAAGGGATTTTTCCAGGTATATAGAACAAAGGTCAAGGGCAAAGTTGGGCCTTTAAAGTCAGGGAGGGGAGAAGTGATTGATGACAGTGAAGAAATAACCAAAGCATTGAACAGCTACTTTTTATCAGTTTTCACAGAAGAAATTCACGAGGAAATTACAGAGGTGGAACTGATATTTAGGGGAAATGAAGAAGAGAAATTAAAGAATATTACTATCAGAGAAGAGAATGTTCTTAAGAGGATAAATAAATTAAAGAAGACAAAATCCCCAGGGCCGGATAAAATTTTCCCTCGAGTCTTGAAAGAGTGTAGGGAACAAATTAGCAGACCCCTCGAAAATTTATTTACAAAATCATTAGACATGGGAGTTGTGCCAGACTTGTGGAAACAGGCAAATGTAGTACCCATATTAAAAAAGGGAGACAGAGCATCAGCGTCAAATTACCGGCCGATCAGTTTGACGTCAGTAGTGGTGAAATTTCTTGAATCAATTATAGGAAATAGCATCCGATCGCATTTAGAGAAAAGCAAATTAATCTACGACTCTCAACATGGGTTTACAAAGGGAAAATCTTGTCTAACAAATCTGCTGACGTTTTTTAGGAAAGTCTTCGAGGTAGTAGATAATGACGAAAATTACGATGTTATTTACTTAGACTTTAGCAAAGCATTTCACAGAGTACCACATCAGAGGCTTCTGAGAAAAATTAAGGCTCATGGTATCGAGGTGAAAGTTTTAAATTGGATACAATCATGGCTCACCGATAGAACGCAGAGGGTCAGCGTAGATGGTGTTAAATCTGAGTGGGGCTGTGTAACCAGTGGGGTTCCCCAGGGGTCACTACTAGGCCCACTCTTGTTCATAATCTACATAAACGATCTAGATACTGGGATCAGCAGTAACATAAGCAAGTTTGCGGATGACACCAAAATAGGGCGGCAGATTAATTCAGGTCAGGATGCATATGCACTACAGGAGGATTAAAATAAACTGCAGGAGTGGTCAGAAAAATGGCGAATGACATTCAACACCAGCAAGTGCAGCGTACTTAATAGTGCAAGAACAAATACTATCAATGTTTACAGCCTTAACAACATCAACCTAGAGAAGTCGACTTGTGAAAGAGACTTAGGGGTACTTGTAAGCCCGGACCTACGGCCTAGAAAACAGTGCGTTTATGTTCGAAATAAGGCAAACAGAGTATTAGGTTTTATATCTAGAAGTGTAAGTAATAAGAGTGCAGAGATCTTATTGCAACTATATCCTTCGCTAGACAGGCCGCACCTCGATTATGCGGTTCAGTTCTGGTCCCCCTTATTATAGAATGGATATCAATTCACTGGAGTCGGTGCAGCGAAGAATGACGAAAATGATTCCGGGACTTAGCAACCTTCCATATCAAGTTAGGTTAAAGAAACTAAACTTGCATTCCCTAGAAAGACGAAGAGTGCGGGGAGATATGATAGAAGTATTTAAGTGGGTGAAAGGAATCAATAAAGGGGATATAGATAAAGTTCTTATAATATCCGAGCAGGATAGGACTCGTAGCAACGGATTTAAGTTGGATAAGTTTAGGTTTAGGAAGGAGATAGGAAGGAACTGGTTCACAAATAGGGTGGTGGACGAATGGAACAAGCTTAGCAACTTTGTAGTAAGTGCTGGTACCCTGGAAAGTTTTAAAAGGAGGCTAGATAGATACTTGGATGATAAAGAGTGGTAATAACTCTCGACAGGAGCTGCAATGCACAGGCCAACCGGCCTATTGCAGACTCCTTATTTTCTTATGTTCTTATGTACGTCTTCAGTACTAGATTACTGGGCCAGCATAATTAACTGTCTTTAATTGAATTGAAACAATTTATTTAGCCAGAAAAACACAGATACAGAGTGTATACTAATAACAATATTAACATGGCTGAACCAGTTGAGAACCTGAGCTCTCTTTTAGGCGCCTGATATATACTATACATTTATCTCAACATTTAGTATCATCAGGAATAGTACAATACCATGGTAGTAATAAGAACATCTCATAAAATTACCTCGGTTATCACTTCAATATTTATTTATTTATTTTATTTGTTTATTATTATTATTATTTTTTTGTTAATTATAAGTATGTACATAAATTACAGTAGAATTGAAAAACCTAAGTATAATGGGGGAGCAGTACAACATGGGTTGTGCAGTATTAAGGGTGAACAAGAAAACAGAGCTGTCAGAATTATGTCTAGTTGGCAAATATGTTTATTGCAATGGTAATTTCTGGAGATGTTCGGGGTACTTGGTTCTAACTACAGGAGCGAACATAAAGACCTGTAGAGTTCTGTAGGTTCTTATTAACGGAAATATACAGGAGTGCGCTTACAAGCACAGGTAGTCCATACACTCCTATAGGGTCAACTGGCCTCACTCTGACCTCTCAGGCGGCATGTGGTAAGTGGTACATTAGCAGCTTCCAGATGTCGCCAGGCACATTTATCTAAGCCTGTGGTGACATGAAATAGGGACATTGCCACACGCTACTGACTAGAGAAATAATGTGTATATATAGAGTACATACATGGTATACATACAACATACATAATATACATACAATTTCTTATCTATTTACATAATAATTTCCGATAAAACGGTTTTGATGGTACAATAAAAGCAGGTACTGTAAATTTAGTCGGTATTACATGAAATATTAATACTTAGACCATAGATATTTTTTAAGAGATGATTTAAAGAAAAGGAGCATAGTCTTTGCTCGGATGCATAGGGGTAAGTTGTTCCACACCTTCACACTGTGATATTGTATGGAGGTCTGGGACTGAGAGGAGCGCATGGGGGTGGTCTTAGTAGGTCTGGGTGCCTTAAATTGTATTATTCCGGACCTGGAAATAATTATTGTCAAGCAAGTGATTGATAGATTTATAAACAAAGAGGGCACAGCAGTAGGTGTTAATATCTTCGAATTCTAACATTTTCAATTTAGCAAATTTTTCGTTTGTGTGATCTGTTTTTTTCAAGTAGGTCATTGTCTGTACAACTCTCTTTTGTGCAGTAACCTGGGATTGTGTTTTTGAAGAGCCAGAGGCCCCCCCATAGTGTGTGACAGTGTATCAGGTGTTGGTAAACAAGATCATGATAGATTTATTTAATTGCTGTGAGAGTGAGTGACTGTCGAGTGTGATACTTGATACCACACTGTTTATTGACTTTACTGTGAATGGCTTGTATGTGGTTTCTCCAGTTAAGTTTCTCATCAACAATAACTCCGAGGAATTTAGTATTTTGTTCGCGTTTGAGGACTGTATTACCAAGGTACAGGGGGTCCAAGTCTGGGGGTAAGTTTTTCCTTCTGTGAAAGATCGTGTAGTGGGTTTTCTCAAGGTTTAAGGTCAGTTTATTACGTATCATCCAGGTCCTGACTTTAGTCAATTCAGTGTTCATAGTTCGTATCAAAGAATGGAGGTCTGAGTTGCTGACAGAGAGATTACTATCGTCTGCAAATAAGTTGTATTTTATGAGTGTGCTGGCGTGGACTATGTCGTTTATGTACAACAAAAACATTACTGGACCGAGAATGGAACCTTGGGGGACGCCATACAAGATTGGCAAGGAGTCAAATTGGTGATTATTATAGCAGACATACTGCATCCTGTTGGACACATACGAGGTAAACCAGTTGTGAGATAGGCCCCTAACGACGAAATGTTCAAGCCTTCAAAGGAGGATGGTGTGGTCGACAGTATCGAAGGCTTTAGAGAGGTCCAAGAATGTACCGACTGTGAACTGACTGTCATCAAAGAAATTTTAGATGTCATTAGTAAAGGATACCAGAGCACACTCAGTTGACCTTCTAACTCTAAATCCAAACTGGGAGTCTGTAAAGATGTTATTGGCATTGCAGAAGGTATTTAGTTTACTACATGCTATCTTCTCCAGTATCTTACTCAAGGCTGGGAGGACTGATATGGGGCGGTAATTCTTGAAGAGACCTTTGTCCCCAGATTTTTTATATGCTGGGTGAACTTTAGCAATTTTCAGTTTATCCGGAAAGATACCACTAGTGAAGGAGGAGTTACAGATGTGTAGGAGAACAGGTAGTAATAAGTGAGCTACTTTCTTAATGATGCTCATTGGTATATCGTCTTCGCCTGCTGCTGCATCATTGGACATTTTTATGATGGCCAGTAATTCATATGCTGTGACAGGGGATAAGAACAGTTCATTTTGCTGTATGTTTTGCAGGTATGCTCTAAACTCCTCATGGTGATCAGGGATGCTCTCTGCATGATTTTTGCCAACATTAATAAAATATTCATTGAAGTGGTTGGCAATGGGGGAGGGCTCCTTTACAACTGAATCATTTATCATAAAAGCTGAGTGGGGGCCGAAGGCTGAGTGTTCCAGTTCTGAATAGAATTTATGACATTCCAGGTTTTCTTACCATAGCCTGGTGCTGACTGGAGCTTGTTTGTATAATAGCTATGTCTGGCATTTCTAACTGCTTTCTGATACTTCGGTAAGCATCACTGAAAATTATGGGTCTTTTTGCAAATTTTCTTTGGAGTTTGTGTTTTTCTTTTATCATTATCTTAATATCGCTTGAGATATAGGATTTGGAAATGGATACAGTTTTCACTGATTTAGTATTAGCGGGAAGCATTTATCAAAGCAAGCAATAAAAATGCAAGGGAAGTTGCAGCTATTCACGTTAGGGTTGTCGGAGGCATAGACAAGATCCCAGTTAGCATTCATAAGGTTGTTTTAAAAAAGGAGCATGTTGTCGGTGCAGTAGTCTCTGTATTGTATTGAGACTCTACTAGACCTTTCAGGTCTTGTGGTTGTTTTGTACATGGCAAAAACTGGGAAGTGATCTGAGATATTGTTATAAATAATTCCACTTGCAAGATTGTTAGGAGTGTTCTTAGTCCAGATATGATATATCACAGTGGCAGAGGTGGCAGTTACTCTAGTGGGTTTGGTTATAGTGTTGAAGAAGAGTTTAGAATGACAGGTAGCAAGAAGGTCTAATACTGAGGTGTCGATTTCTGATTTTAATAGATCAAGGTTGAAGTTTCTTGTAATGTAGCAACGTTTCTTCTCTGAACTTATGATAGAGATAAGCTCCGAAAATTTATCAAGAAAATTCCTTTTATTAGTGTGGTGTCTTCTGTAGATTACTCCTACTAGCTACTAGGATATTTCGTGTGTCATTATGTAATTCAATGAAAACACTCTCCATGAACTCCTCCTGAACCTTTAAATCATATCTTTCAGAAGTGTTATATTTGATATCAGCATATAGGGCAACACCACCACTGTCTCGTGATGTGTTGATGCAGTTTCTATTATAATTAGGAATGTTATACAAATGGTCAAAATCGTTAGTGAGTTTGGTCTCACAGAACCCAAGTACATTAAATTTGTGGGCAATAGAAGATTGTCATGGGTTGCGTTAGGCTTACCCACGCAACCAACTCCAAAGTTTGTTTTACCAGAGATAAGACGCCCGGTGAGGCATAACTGGGACATGTATTTTTCAATTAGTGTATGTTAGCCAGCCTTTAGGGGGGTGGGCAGTGAAACAGTGTTGCACTGTTCATCGCTTCACACCCAAAAACCTCATTTTAAGTAGTATCCCCTGAGCCATGGGTTAGTTAAGACGTCGTCTCCATCCTCTCCCTCCTGAAAGGGGGCGGGACACCACACCACACAGAGTCCTCCACCGCCACTCCGTCCTGTGAACCGTCGTCGACACGAGACTAAGCGTGTTAACCTAGGTTGTTATCCCCGTGGAAATATCATGTGTGGATGCCTGGTTGCGACAAGAGCAATCCAGGCTGGCCTATCAAACCTACAGTAAATGGTTAATTAATTCACGCTTACAGAGTTCTCCTGCACGACACCCATCTACAGTGACCGTGATCGACACGAGACTAAGTGTGTTAACCTAGGTTTGTTATCCCCGTGGAAATATCACGTGTGGAAGCCTGGTTGCGACAAAAGCAATCCAGGCTGGTCTATTGCACCTAAATGGTTAATTCAAGTCACGCTTACCAGTTCTCCTTGCCGCGATAACCGTCTACAGTGACTGTCAGTGACGCGAGACAATGTGTGGTAACCCAAGAGTACTTTTTGTTACTATGGCCATGGAAAGAAGTTCTTGTGATGAAGCCTGGTTGTAACAAAGCAATCCAGGCTGGCAGTAAATGTATCACTTGAAGAATTAAGGCTCTGTTAAGTCATACCCACAGTAGAGTAATCACATGTGTTCCCAAGTTGGAAATTCCCTGTTTTAGAAGATTAATTTTATTACAGCGTGAACGTGAGTGAATCATATATCCATGCAAATTGTAAATCATTGTATGGAAGCTTGAGAAATAAATGTAAGTGCAATTATCTGCCCGTATCTGTGATCCTATCTTATTATTACTAAAGGTAATGACTGATTGGTTATGACAAAGTATAACCAATAACTCAGATAGATGTTGGAAATTGATGGAATTCATTAAATTATCATTTATCAAGTATAAATCATGGAATGTCGAGTGGTGGAGTGAACTTCTACGTAGATATGCCATAATCTCCTGTAAGTAACCAGTGTGAAGGTATCGAACTCTACGGTAAGAAATAAGAAATACGACATATTATTATCTTTATATAATATAATCCACTCATACGACCACCGATCCACCCAAAACCATGACAAAGATAAACATTGATCTAAAAAGGTATCTAGATGAAGGGGAATACTGCTAATGTTATGGCTAATCAAGGAGAAGGAATGAGGTAGTAGAAAACTAGAACTAAACTCGGGAGAGTCAGGAAAGTAATAGTTATAGTTGGGGTTGGTGTAACCCAGTGAGTTTTGTAGAAAGGCATCAGGATCGATATGAGGGAGTGGTGTGTCGACGCCATGGGTAAATGGGGTGTAACACATACAATCTAGCACATCTAAGGGAATGACACTAGCATCATCATTGTTGGAACATTGATACTGATTACGGAACAGTAAAAATTCAGGGCCACTGAGGTGTGAAAAAGGAAGATCTATGAAAATTATAATAGTGGGGGGGGATAAGGTACTCACTAGTGATACAACCAACAGAGTTAGGATGACCGGTACTGTTGAGGGTGATTCCCAGATAGAGTGGGAGGTGCGCCTGTCACTTGGTTTTCAGGGTTGCTGGTTTTCACCACAGAGGGTAGACGTGTAGTACTCGAGTTGGCTGGCAGGGGGGGGGGACTCCCCAGGTGATAGCGACAGTGGCTGGTTCCCCCTCAGTGGGGAGAGGGTTCTCGAGGGGCTTGGGGAGGTTGGTACAACGGGTGGGTGAGTGGGCGGGCGTTCACTTGCCAGATCCCTCACAACAAGGGTTTTATGACTGAATGTCACGTGTTTCCCTTGTTTCCTGGCTTCTTGAAACTGGTCCATTTGCTGTAGACGGGCTTTAGTCGTATTTGGGCAGAGATCCTCGTTGACGAAGATAGTGGTGCCTTTCAGTTTACAGCGTTGATAAAACACTTTGTCACGGTCAGAGGGGGATGAGAATTTTGTTATGATGTCGCGGGGGCGGGAGGGGTTGGGTTTCCCAACGCGTTGAACACGGTCAAACTTTACTTCAGGAAGTTTAAAATGTTCATTCAGCTGGAATGAAATTTTGCGCTGGGATGACTCCCAGTTCTCGTGGATGTCTTCAGGGACTCCGGCAAACCTGAGGTTGTTTCGCCGCCCTATGTCATCCACATAATCCACCCGGTCTGCTGCTGTCGTTAGTTCCGTTTTGAGCTTGGAATTCTCCTCACTCAGCTGTTGAACTTGGGTCTTGAGTGTTCGGTTCTCTTTAGCTTCAACGTTCAACTTTGCTTGTAAGTCACTTATTTCCCCTTGCGAGAATTCCAAACTTCTTTTAATCTCACTTAGTTGGTCAGTAAGACGCCGGTCTGCTTCTTCTAGCTTCCTGGTGGTCTCCTTATTCATTGTTGTATGATGTCCTGTATGAGAGTCCGTTGGTCTTCCATTATCACATGAGTCAGCTGTTGTTTTGTGAAATTTGAATGTTTGATACTAGCAGCCAAGTTAGACATATTGGAGCTAGTGAGGGCTGAGTAGCTGGCAGTAGGGAGACGGTCTAGTTGTGTGGTCAGCTGGGTGGCCTGGTGGGAAGGTGGGGGAGGGCTGACGGTGGGGGTGGACAGGGCTCAGATAACAAGCCGTGGCACTGAGGGGAGCTTAGTGGGCCTACACCTCACTTGGTAGATACAGATTCACCAGTAAAATGACAAATATATCTACCTAGGGGAATCATAGATAGATATTGTACTGGTCACGACACTCATTAGTCACTCACAAACCAGATTTCCTAAAAAATCAGACTGGGTACCCCCTGGAAAGACCCTGTTTTAAGACGAAAAACACGGAGCTCCCACACACACACGTCCCACCACCACACACAGACACTAACTGTAAGAAGAATTGTAAATACACATCAGTGTTGTGTATAATTTTCTCACTTTTATGGAAGACGTGATTCGAAAGTGGACATCAATTACCGAGTCTCAGTCATCTTGTTGATAACAATAGGACTCTAAATAACTACAAGAAAATTACTTTTAAGTGGGACGGTCTACTGGCAAGTTCCACTCCTCACAGGCCTTACAAGTTACAGGTTTACATTGGTGTGTGTGTGTGTGTGTGTGTGTGTGTGTATGTGTGTGTGTATGTGTGTGTGTGTGTGTGTATGTGTGTGTGGTGTGTGTGTGTGTGTGTGTGTGTGTGTGTGTGTGTGTGTGTGTGTGTGTGTGTGTGTGTAATAATAATAATAATAATAATAATAATAATAATTAACGGTTTATTGAAAGAGCGTAGCAGCCGGGAGGTTGAAAATATACAGTTACATAATTGAGGAATGGGTTTCGATTTACAAATAATATACAAGTAGCATAAGTGATACAAATAAGATATATAATAACTAGGTGGAAAAAAGATCAAACTACAGGGCATTTCAACATAGTGACAGTGCAAAAAGTAGGATTTACTGGGAGTGTGTGTGTGTGTGTGTGTGGGCAACTGCACCCAGTAAGGTCATCCTTATGCGGTAGAAAACACAATCAAAATCACAGATCCAAACAAAAACAAACAATACAACCTCTTTTGGTCACTGCATGGAATGTCAGGACCCTTCTGGATACTGGCACAAATGCGTGGCCTGAAAGAACAACTGCCCTTGTAGCAAAAGAGCTGGCTAGGTATAAAATCTACATAGCAACCATCAGTGAGTCCCGGCTCCCAGATGAGGGCCAACTCACAGAACGGAGGGGGTCTGGCTGCACCTTCTTCTGGAAGGGTAAGCCTGCTGCATGGAGAAACCGCATTTATGGAGTTGGCTTTGCCATCAGCCAACACATCCTACACAGGCTAACTGAAATGCCTGTTGGGATCAACGAGGGTCTCATGACGCTTCGAGTCCCATTGAATCACTCACGTCATGCCTTCTTCATCAGTGCATACACCCCAACACTGGATGAAGAGGATGACATCAAGGAGGTCTTTTATGCCGACCTCGACAAAGTGCTAACCTCTATCCCCAGAGAAGACAAGGTTGTGCTTCTTGGCGATTTCAATGCCAGAGTTGGCAGAGATGCTAACATTTAGCAGGGAACCATAGGGAGAAATGGACTAGGCATGTGTAACCCAAATGGCCTACTCCTTCTCACCAAGTGTGCTGCTCACAAACTCATTATCACTAATACCTTGTTTAGGCAGGCCGACAAGTTCAAGGGATCGTGTCAACACCCACGATCCATACACTGGCATCTCATTGACTACATCATTGTCAGAGAATGAGATCGCTGAGATGTCCTCATCACCCATGCCATGCGTGGCTCAGATCACTGTGACACTAAACATCGACTTGTCAGATCCAAGCTCTCACTTAACGTTGCCCCAAAACGGCGAAGGAAGCAAGACTCCAGAAGAGGTTTTAATACTAAGCATCTAGAGGATCTAGCAGTAGCACATGCTTTCAGAGAGCAGCTCGAACATGGGCTTATAAACAACCCAACAGCAAACAACGTGAATCCCAGTGCTGAAGACCTGCACGGAGACCCTCGGCCATTTCAAAAGAATACACCAGGACTGGTTTGATGAAAATGACGCGGCAGTCAAAGTACACATCAATGATATACATGCTGCTTTTACTGACTAGCAGAATAACCCTCAGTCTCGGACCAAAGCTGATACCTTCCGCAAGAAGAAAGCGGCAGCCCAGCGGGAACTTCGCAATCTAAAGAACGACTGGCTTAAAAATAAAGCATGTGAAGCACAAAAACTTGCAGATCAGCAGAAGATGTGTGAATTTTTCATTTCCACTATGTTCCATCCTCCGAGCTCGCTGGGAAGAAAAAAGAACAAATGCCAGCATTCTTGCTGACACCAACTGTAGGAGCATCGAGGCTACTATTATCCATGAGCAACTACGTTGGACTAGCCATGTTACCCGCATGGGCGACAGTAGACTCCCAAAGCAGCTACTTTACAGTCACCTAACGAATAGTAAACGTAAAGCTGGTGGGCAATTGAAAAAGTATAAGGATAGTCTTAAGACAAACCTGAAAAGATGCCAAATCGACCCCCTCACCTGGGAGTTGATTACTCCATTTCGTAACGCTTGAAGGAGCAGCACACGAGAAGGTGTCAATACTTTCGAGTTAGCCTGACTGCCAACCGAGGCAGATTAGCGCCAACGTCGGAAAGACGCTGCCACCGCCCCTCCCAAAGTACATGGAGCCCTCCACGTACTGTATGCAACGAATGTGGACGACGCTGCCGGTCCCGTATTGGGGTCTTTAGTCACCTCAAAATTCACTAACCTAGGTGACATCCCTAACAACCCATATCATTTTCCCATAGCTGGAAGATCGTCATACTCGATTCCGAGTGACAGCAAAGTAGTAGTAGTAGTGTGTGTGTGTGTGTGTGTGTAATAACAATAATAATAATAATTAACGTTTTATTGAAACAGTTCTGCAGCCCGAAGGCTGAAAATATACATTAGTGTGTGTGTAGGCCTGTGGCTTGTAGGCCTGTGAGGAGTGAGACTTGTCAGTATACGGTCTCACTAAATCTTAATTTGCTTGTAGTTGTTTAAAGTCCCGTTGATATCAGTAAAATTCCTGAGACTGTCGATAATTATGGTTCCACATGTTGTTCACCTTGTCCACAATAAGGGATAAATTATACACAAGACTAGTGTATATGTACAGTGTGATATTTACAAGTCAAAATACTGTACAGTTAAATAGACTGGCCCCGTGATCTGTTACTCAAAAGTTCTCGTTGTGAGTCGCACTGTATACTAAAGCAGGCTCTGTGTTAGGCTAGCTAGTAATGAGGCTCCAGGTGTAGATCTTTACTAAAAGGGGTCCAGTCAAAGACTGAATAAGGGCACAGCTGAGACACGCCCGTAAAGAGTAAATCCTGCACTCGCCACCAGAATAATTTATTAGTCAAGCTTCAAGAAGGTTCCTCGAAGGAGGAAGTAGTCAACCCTTCTGAATGTCAAGCAACTCTACAGTTAAAGGTGTTTACATCACGTGTATAAACAACCGGCTGGTAAGTGATCCCTTTGACCCATGAATCACTCTTAACTGGCGGTGCCATTATCTATATATTATTTAACTAACTATCTAACATACTTGACGCATTGCAAGTGTAAGGCAAAGTATCCATTTAGCACAATTGAGCAATCTATTTAGTGTTTAAAGAATTACCTACAACTTAGAGTGAGGGTTGCATCATACTGCGACACGCTGATAAAACTAAACATCCTCACGATTGAAACTGGTTGTTTGGTCTATCACTACAGGTCACTGAATAATGATTGTTCATAATTATACATCCATGGTTGTAAGTTATTAACTTCTTATTCTAAATTATACAGTATGTAAATTATACTGGTTACATGTGTGTGTGTGTGTGTGTGTGTGTGTGTGTGTGTGTGTGTGTGTGTGTGTGTGTGTGTGTTTGTGGTGTGTAATAATACATTTACAGGGCTGTACAGTACATAAATCAGGAGCGATTTATTATTTTAACAATAGATGGGATGGTGCTATTCTTATATATATCAATGTGGGAATGCGGGTTCTTATGGGCTGAATTTTGTTGTAATGAAGGACTGCGTGAGGTGGGAGGGGGACTGCAGGTGGCAGTAGGTGGCGATGACGAGGATGGTGCAGTTGTCCACTGCCAAACTCTGCTAGTGAGTGGTGGTGGAGGTCACTGAGGGATGGCATTTCCAGGGTGGAGAGAGCGTTGTTGTAGCCAGAGTAGTCTGAGCCGAGCATGATTCTGCAGGCCCTCTTCTGTACCTTCTCTAGCTAACGTTGTTGGGTATAGTTGAGAGAAGACGACCAGGCTGGTGACGCTTACGTTAATTTGGGGAGAATAAATGCGTTGCAAATAGTCCTCAGCTTTGGCGTAGGTGCCCCAAGTGACCTGAGTCGTCGTAGCATGTAGAAGGTACGAGGCTGTCTTGATTGTGTTGTTTTCATGGGCGTTCCAGTCCAGTTTGTGGTCTATAGTTACACCCAGGAGTTTGGCAGACTACACCAACTGGAGAGGATGGGCACCCACTCTAAATGCTGGAGCTTGCACTGGAGTGGTGGCGGTATTGATGTGCATGACTACGGTTTTGGTGTGATTGATGGTGACCGTGTTCTCCGCAGTCCATGCCTGTAGCCTGTCCAGAGTGCCTTGTAATGATGAGTAGTCTGGTGAGGTGTTGTCCACTGTAACCCTCACAGTGCAATCATCCACTTACTTCCATCTGTGAGGAGTGTTACGAGTTGGGGATTTTGAATATAGTTAAAAGTCTACCCAGATCCCAACAGGCAGCAACAAAAAAACAACAAAGACAATCGGACTATAAAAGGGGAGACAAAGGATGCGAGTTTTTGTTGTGTATAATATAGTACCATAAATTCCTTAACAAAATATTCAGCTTTCTATAATTTACCCTTAACCATACTTAACCTAAACATTAACAGTATATACATATTTATACAACATACAACAATTTTGAAGCAAGGTGGAGGCAGGGAGGCAATATAAGATTACAAATACTTAAGTGCGGAGCTGAGATGGCTGACGAGTAAGACTGAGTATTGTAGAAGACGGTAGGTAGTCACTGTGCCGTAGGTTTCCAGGATAGGTGATCCTGTGGTCACTTCCCAGAGTGAACTGAACTTTCCTCGATCTCGATCTGATGAGGAAGACTTGGAGGAGGTGACGCAACAACCAGGATATGGAGAAGGGAAACCCCGGAGTGGTAACTAAGACTAGTCATACTCGGGTTTCGTCCCTAGTTGGCATTGCTCGTGGTGCTGGGTAGGTAGATCATGACAATTGATGGCGTGGTTCGTAACACACTCCCCTCCAAAGACCTCCGTAGCGCGGGCGCGAAGGAGGTGATCACCCGGTGCGTCTGGAGAGTAGCTGCTGCATTTCCACTGGAGCTCGGGATAAGGAGTCCGCAATCAGGTTGTCCACCCCCTTTATGTGCCGGACTTGTAGATTATAGGGCTGGGTGAGGAGAGCCCACCGGAGGATTCGCTGGTTGGAGGTCTTGTTGGTTTGGATGAACGTGAGTGGGTTATAGTCGGTGAAGACTAGGGTTGTTTGTGGGCAAGACTGGAGGTAACATTCAAACTTCTTTATTGCCAACACCAGAGCCAGGGCCTCCTTCTCTATGGTCGAGTAGTTGGTCTGATGTTTTTTCAACTTGGCGGATTAGTATGCCACAGGGTGAAGGACATCAGTGGTTGGGTCGGGTTGTAGGAGCACAGCCCCACTCCGACACAGCTAGCGTCGATTTGCAGATGGAAGGGCAAGGTGTAGTCAGGGGGGTGGACTACAGGCTTGGAGGCAAGGAAAGCTTTGAGGCGGTGGAAAGACTGGTCGCACCTCTGGTTCCAGATGTAAGGGACCGCAGAACTGGTAAGGTCTGTGAGGGGTCCGGCCACGCTGGAGAAGTTACTGCAGAACCGACGGTAGTAGTCGCACATCCTCAGGAAGCGCATGAGTTCCTTCCTCGTCCTTGGAGTGGGGAAGGACAAGATGGCTTTAACGTTTGCGTCCTTGAGTCTCACAATACCATGCCCAACGATATGTCCCAGGTAAGTCACTGAGGCCCGGCCAAAAGCAGATTTAGCCAGGTTTATGGTGAATCCAGTCTCTTGCAGTCGTGCGAACAGTATCTCCAAACGCACCAGATGATCGTCCCAGCCGTCCGACACCACCACCAGGTCATCCAGGTAGGCGAACGTCCCATCTAGGTCCTGAATCAGGTGATTGATTGCCCTCTGGAATGTGGCCGGAGCATTAGAAAAGCCAAACGCCATAAGCAAATATTGAAAAAGACCAAATGGAGTTATAAATGCTGAGATTATTTTTGCCCTATCCGTGAGTCCCACTTGATAATATCCTTTCAACATGTCCACGGTAGATATAAATTTTGCACAGTCTATGCTGTCTATTATATCTTCAATCAAAGGTAAAGGGTAGGAGTCTGAGACAGTGACCTGGTTCACTTTACGATAATCGGTACAGAAACGAAAAGTGCTATCGGGTTTTGGAATGAGAAGGCAAGGTGAAGCCCAGGGGGAGGTACTAGGCTCAGCTAAGTTATGTTTTAACAAAAAATCTTCCTCCTTTTTCATAATCTCTCTTTTTTGTGGATTTAGTCGATATGCTGATTGCCTAATGGGTTGTACATCATCTGAGATTAGCTTAATATCATGTTTAAGTATATTGCAAAACCCTGGGAGGTCTGACGTGACTTTAGGAAGTGTTGATAATAACTTAGTGAGATCTTTTGCTTGAGATGGATTCAGAACAGAAAAATACTCATCCAAGTTGTTGAGTATGTGACTGTTAGCAGGGTTTTTCTTTAGGTAGAGAAGTTCTAAATTCTCCAATAGGTCCATGTCATCTGTCTCGGCTCCGGCCTGACAAAACTGTATGCAATACAGGTAGGCTTACTATCTCTGGGATATCTTCCTCTGACTGCCTGGAATGGTAAAGTTTCATGAGATTAATGTGAGAACAAGTTGTGTGAATCTTTTCTGCGTCAGGAGTATGGACTATATAGTTGAGGGGAGATAGTTTATTAGCATTGATTTGAAAGTTTTGATGGAACCGTTCCAAGCAACCTTGGGATTGTGGGTGGTAAGCCGAAGATGTACAATGGTCCACACACTGAGGTCTTTCATCACCTGTTTGAACAAAACAAAGATGGATCAGATTGTTGGGCTGTTTTGCAGTAAGAACAATAAAACTTGGTTGCATCAGGGTAGGTGTGGTTTCGACCTACCACTCACGTCCCAAGGTTATCATCAGAGACCTAACATGCAAATACCACGTTCCTACGGCACAGTGACTCCACCAGCAACGTCACGCATCAGCCAGCTCAGTGCGTCCTAAATTAACCTCTCCACGCTCCTCCACATGCTTCAAGATGTGAAATGGTATCTTGCTCTTCCACTCCTCCAGGACTACCAAGTTTAACAAATCTAGGTGGCTATTGTTAGAAAACCTAGATAAATTAATTAATGGTCAAAAGATAAGATAAGTGGATTACTAGATATCACGGCAGTGGATAACAAGTCCGAAACTACCGCAGTTATACCGTTACACTTATGAATATTGTTCTTCTGATAAGATCCCATGGATAAGAGACTTGGCGTGTGGCATTAATATTAAGATCCGGATTAACAACCTTGAAACAGGAAGGGCGTATTACGGCATTAATATTAAGATCCAGATTAACTTGAGTAAACAGGAAGGGCCTATTACGGCATTAATATAAAGATCCAGATTAACAACCCTTAGATACTTGAAACAGGAAGGCGTATTACGGCATTAATATAAAGATCCGGTTAACAACCTTGAGTTACTTGATTATTGAATGAGATAATAGAAGAACAATAATTGAGGCTTTATAATTATGGGGTCCTGGTGAGCTGGGCGTCCCAAGATATCACTTCACCTAAACTAGTGATTATGGAACAGCCTACTCTGGAGAGAGGGTAGCATTAAACAGATCCGGATTCTTCCTTCCTTGATAAGACTTACTACGACTGCCGTGTAATAACAAATCTTATGACACTCGAAACCTAATATCCTACATCTGTCTTCCTCTGCGATAATACAATATATACACACATATGACTTTAAACCACCGTAAAGCAATTGTGAACAGAAGTGACTGGGAATAATTAACAAGTAAAGATATGGCAATGTTGTATGTCACGGTCGCCATTTGTTACGAGTTGGGGATTTAGAATATAGTTAAAAGTCTACCGATCCCAACAGGCAACAACAAACCCAAAGACAATCGGACTATAAGGTAGACAAAGGATGCGAGTTTTTGTTGTATAATAAATACCATAAATTCCTAACAAAATATTCAGCTTTCTATAATTTACCCTTAACCATATACCTAAACATTAACAGTATATACATATTTATACAACATACAACAATTTTGAAGGTGGAGGCGGGAGGCAATATAAGATTACAAATACTTAAGTGGAGCTGAGATGGCTGGCAAGTAAGGCTGAGTATTGTGAAGACGGTAGGTAGTCACTGTGCCGTAGGTTTCAGGATAGGTGATCCTGTGGTCACTTCCCAGAGTGAACTGAACTTTCCTCGATCTCGATCTGTGAGAACTTGGATGACGCAACAACCAGGATATGGAAGGGAAGAAGTGGTAACTAAGACTAGTCATACTCGGGTTTCGTCCCAAGATGGCGCTCGTGGTGCTGGGTAGGTAAATCAGGACAATAGATGGCGTGGTTCGTAGTAGGTAGGTAGATCATGACAATTGTGGCGTGGTTCGTAACGGAGTGTCCGATAGAGCGTTGATCAGGAATAGGAAGAACAGTGGTCATCTTGTGGGCCTGGGGGACACGAGGTTGACGTGTTGGAATGTGGAACGAACCTGGTACCTGACTGCCTGACCTCACTCAGAAATCATTGAGCCATGAGTCAGGTTGGTGGGCAGCCTAGTGCAATGACGGATAATGTGCAGTGATCAACAAGGTCAAAACTTCCTGAAGTCAACAAGGGCAACAGCCAGTGGTGTCTTACGTTACTCCGGGTGTGTGTGTGTGTGTGTGTGTGTGCCTCCATTAAATTCGTGTCTCTAGAACTTACAATCCTCTCACCTGCCTCTACCTCAGTGACCCGAGCTGCTGTTACTGTTGCTGTTACTGTTACTGTTATTGTTGTTATACTGCTGCTGTTACTGTTACTATTTGTACTGTTACTGTTACTGTTGTTTTACTGTTATATACTGCTTTGCTGTTATTTCTGTTTACTGTTACTGTTACTGTTACTGTTGCTGTTACGGTTAATGTCGCTGTTACTGTGGCTGTTACTGTTGCTTTATTGCTTTGTTACTGTTGCTATTACTGCTGCTGCTACTGCTGCTGTTACTGTTACTGTTGCTCTTACTTCTGGTTTTGGAGCTGTTGCTGTTACTGTTGATATTACTGGAGCTTTTACTGTTGTTGTTACGTTTGCTGTTACTGCTGCTGTTACTGGTACTATTGCTGTTACTGGTACTGGTACTGTTGCTGTCTTGCTGCTGCTACTGTTGCTATTACTGTTGATGTTACTGTTGCTGTTACTTTAGTACTGTTACTGCTTCTGTTGTGTTGTTGGTACTGTTAATGCTGCTGCTAATGCTGCTGTTACTGTTACTGTTTCTGCTACTGTTGCTGTTCTTGGTATTGTTGTTGTTACTGATGATGTTACTGTTGCGGATACTCTTTGTGTGACCATTGCTGTTACTGCTGTTGTTACTGTTGATGTTACTGCTACTGTTGCTGTTACTGTTCATGTTACTGTTGACGTTACTGTTGACATTACTTTTACTGTTACTGTTGCTGTTACTGTTGCTGTTACTGTTGTTGCTACTGTTGATGTTACTGTTGATTAAACTGTTGATGTTACTGCCGATGTTACTGTTGCAGTTACTGTGTGTTAATGTTGATGTTACTGTTGCTGTTACTGTTGCTGTTACTGTTGATGTTACTGTTGCTGTTACTGTTGATGTTATTGTTGAAGTTACTGTTGCTGTTATTGTTGCTGTTACTGTTGCTGTTACTGCTGCTGTTACTGTTGCTGTTACTGTTGATGTTACTGCTGCTGCTGCTACTGTTGATGCTATTGTTGATGTTTCTGTTGATGCTATAGTTGGTTTTATGGTTCCTGTTACTGTTACTGTTGTACTGCCTGTGTACTGTTTGTTACTGATGATGTTACTGTTGCTGTAACTGTTGATGTTACTGCTGTAACTTTGAGTTTATTGTGGGTTCTGAATTTGCTGTTACTGTTGCTGTTATATATGTTGATACTATTTGTTGCTGCTACTGTTGCTGTTACTGTTGATGTTACTGTTGATGTTATTGTTGGTTTTATGGTTGCTGTTGCTCTTGATGTTACTGTTGCTGTGTTACTGTTGCTGTTACCGATGATGTTATTGTTGATTTTACGGTTGCTGTTATTTTGTTATATATTACTGTGCTGTTATTGTTTGTTTTACGGTTTCTTACTGCTGCTGTTAGTGATATTGTTACCTTGATGTTACTGTTACTGTTCTGTTACTGTTGATGTTACTGTTGATGTTACTGTTGCTGTTACTGTTGATGTTATTGTTGGTTTACGGTTGCTTTGATTACTGTTGATGTTATTGTTGATTTTACGGTTGTGTTACTGTTGATGTTTACTTTTGCTGCTGTTACTGTTGATGTTATTTGCTTTTATTTGATGTTATTGTTGGTTTTGTTGCTGTTTGTGTTACTGTTGATGTTACTGTTGCTGTTACTGTTGATGTTACTATTACTGTTCTATTACTGTTGGTGTTACTGTTGATGTTATTGTTGGTTTTACGGTTGCTGTTACTGTTGCTGTTACTGTTGATGTTACTGTTGTTGTTACTGTTGCTGTTACTGTTCATGTTATTGTTGGTTTTACGGTTGCTGATTCTGTTGCTGTTACTGTTGATGTTACTGTTGCTGTTACTGTTGATGTTACTGTTGATGTTACTGTTGCTGTTACTGTTGATGTTACTGTTGATGTTATTGTTGGTTTTACGGTTGCTGTTACTGCTGCTGTTTATAATGAGACAAAATCTCATATAAAGAGGTAAGCTAGGAGTTTATAGTAGTAGAGTATTATAGTGAGAGGAAATGGTAACGTGTCTCGAGGGTGTGATGCTAACACTGTATATTAACACAGGCTCAGTACAAGAGTAGTATATAAAACACAAATGCGTGTTACAGCTTTATTTTACTAGTTCAGGGAATTTAATGGGGTTCGTACAGTTTATGATGAACTATGGTATTCTCGTATAACCTAACCTCACAATTAGAATGACTTCACTAAGTCGATCATTGGGGTTCGGATCACCGCCTTCTACCGTCTACACAGCCTTACTGTCGTTGAGTTGACAGCACTCTGTCGATGGACGGCTGAGACTTCATTACACTTAGGCTTCTCTTGAGCAGGACTGGGGACGTTGTAGCTGGCCTTCTTGGTTACAAGACACCTCTCTTGAGGCTAGACGTCCTATATATTGGAGACCAGCCGTCAGGTTGAGCTGATCGGGGGGCCAGAAGGTCTCTTACGTTTGACCTCGCTAATGTAGGGTCAGGTCTGGACCTTTTCTGAGTTATGAGTTGTTGTATATATATTGGAGCCAGGTGGCCTCTTCTGCTGACTGGGTACCGGGTGATTTGACCTGGCTAATGTGAGGTCAGGTCTGGACTTCTGCGATGTAGGTTATTGTGTATATAGGGAGAGAGTCGGCAGGTGGCTTCTTACATGTTTGTTGGGGCCGTGTGACATGGGAGGGGAGCTAGTTGATTTGTGGCTACTTGAGTGGCTGCGAGGGTTACCCTTACATTTGACCCCCCTTATATCGGGTCAGGTCTGGACTGTTTCTCAGATGTAAGCTGTGGTCTGCCCCATCACTACATGTTACTGTTGATGTTACTGTTGCTGTTACTGTTGATGTTACAGTTGCTGTTACTGTTCATGTTACTATTGTGGTTATTGTTGGTTTTACGGTTGCTGTTACTGTTGCTGTTACTGTTGATGTTACTGTTGCTGTTACTGTTGCTGTTACTGTTGATGTTATTGTTGGTTCTACGGTTGCTCATTCTGTTGCTGTTACTGTTGCTGTTACTGTTACTGTTACTGTTACTGTTGCTGTTTCTGTTGTTATTACAGTTAATGGTGCAGTTAATTTTACTATTGTTGTTACTGCTGCTGTTACTGGCTCGTGTAGGTAGTGTAGGTAGTATATGTGTTATAGGTGGTGTAGGTAGTGTAGGTAGTACATGTGTTGTAGGTAGTGTAGGTAAAGTAGGTAGTATATGTTGTGGGTGTGTGGGTGGTGTGGGTGTGTGTGGTGTGTGTTGTGGTGGTGTGGTGGTGTGGTGTTGTGTGGTGTGTGTTGGGTGGTGTGGGTGGTGTGGTGTGGTGGTGTGGTGGTTGGGTGTGGTGTGGTTGTGGTGTGTGTGTTGTGGGTGTGTGTGGTTGTGCATGGTGTGGGTGGTGTGGTGGTGTGTGTGTGTAGGTGGTGTGGTGGTGTGGGTGGTGTAGGTGGTGTGCTGTGTGTTGTGGGTGGTGTGGAGGTGTTGTGGGTGGTGTGGGTGGTGGGTGGTGTGGTGGTGCAGGGTGGTGTGTGTGTGTTGTGGGTGGTGTGGGTGGTGTGGGTGGGTGGTTGGGTGGTGTGGGTGGTGTGTGTGTGTTGTGGGTGGTGTGGGTGGTGTGGGTGGTGTGGGTGGTGTGTGTGTGGTGTGGTGTGTGTGTTTGTGGGTGGTGTGGGTGGTGTAGGTGGTCAGGTGGTGTGTGTGTGGTGTGTGGTGGTGTGGGTGTGTGGGTGGTGTGGGTGGTGTGGATGGTGTATGTGTTTGTGGGTGGTGTGGTGGTGTGGTGCAGGTGGCGTGTGTGTTGTGTGGGTGGTGTGGTGCAGGTGGTGTGTGTTGGGTGGTGTGGGTGGTGTGGTGGTGTGGGTGGTGGTGGTGTGGGTGTTGTGGGCAGTGTGGTGGTGTGGGCAGTGTGGGTGTTGTAGGTGGTGTTGGTGTTGTGGTGGTATGGGTGTTGTGGTGGTGTGGGTGGTGTGGGTGGTGTGTGTTGTAGGTGGTGTGGGTAGTGTGGTGTTAGGTTTTGTAGGTAGTATAGGTGTTGTGGGTTTTGTGGGTAGTCTGGGTGTTGTAAGTAGTGTGTTAGTGTGGGGTAGTGTGTGTGTTGTGGTGGTGGTGTGGGTAGTGTGGGTGGTGTGGGGTTTGTAGGTAGTATAGGTGTTGTAGGTAGTGTGTGTTGTGGGTGATGTAAGTAGTGTGGTGTGGGTTTGTGGGTAGTATATGGGTGTTGTGGGTGGTGTTGGTGTTGTAGGTGGTGTGGGTGGTGTAGGTAGTGTGGGTAGTATGGGTGTTGTAGGTAGTGTTGGTGTTGTAGGTGGTGTAGGTGTTGTAGGTAGTGTTGGTGTTGTAGGTAGTGTGGGTAGTGTAGGTTTTGTAGGTAGTATAGGTGTTGTAAGTAGTGTGGGTAGTGTGGGTAGTGTATGTGTTGTGGGTGGTGTAGGTGTTGTAGGTAGTGTTGGTGTTGTGGGTGGTGTGGGTGGGTGTGGGTTTGTGGGTAGTATAGGTGGTGTAGGTTTGTGGGTAGTATAGGTGTTGTGTGGGTGGTGTTGGTGTTGTGAAGTAGTGCTGTGGTGGTGTGGGTGGTATGGGTGGTGTAGGTGGTGTAAGTAGTGTGGGTGGTGTATGTGTTGTAAGTAGTGTAGGTAATGTGGGTGGTTGTGGGTGGTGTAAATGGTGTAGGTAGTATGGGTGGTGTGGGTGGTGTAAGTGGTGTGGGTGGTGTGTGTGTTGTAAGTGGTGTGGGTGTGTGGGTGGTGTAGGTGGTGTGTGGTGTGGGTAGTGTATGTGTTGTAAGTGGTGTGGGTGGTGTGTGTGGTGTGGGTGGTATGGGTGGTGTAGGTGGTGTAAGTAGTGTAAGTGGTGTATGTGTTGTAAGTAGTGTGGGTGGTGTATGTTGTGTAGGTGGTATAGGTGGTGTAGGTGGTGTATGTTGTGGTGAGTATAGGTGGTGTGGGTGGTGTATGTGGTGTAGGTAGTGTATGTGTTTTCTTAGTGGTGGTGTAGGTGGTGCAGGGTGGTGCAAGCAGCGGGTAGTGTATGTTGTGTAGGTAGTATGGGTGGTGTGGGTGGTGTATGTTATGTAGGTAGTTATGGGTGGTGTGGGTAGTGTGTGTGTGGTGTGGGTGGTGTGTGTGTTTTCTTGGTGTGAGGTGGTGTGGGTGGTGTGGGTAGTGTAAGTAGTGTAGGTACTGTATGTGTTGTAAGAGTAGTGTAGGTGGTGTAGGTAGTGTGGGTGGTGCAAGTAGCGTAGGTAGTGTATGTGTTGTAAGTAGTGTGGGTGGTGTGGGTAGTGTAGGTTGTGTAAGTAGTGTGGGTGGTGTGTGTGTGTGTAAGTAGTGTGGTAGTGTATGTGTTGTAAGTGGTGTAGGTGGTGTAGGTAGTGTAGGTAGTGTCATGTGTTGTAAGTAGTGTAGGTGGTGTAGGTGGTGTAGGTAGTGTAAGGAGTGTAGGTAGTGTATGTGTTGTAAGTAGTGTAGGTGGTGTAGGTGTTGTAAGTAGTGTAGGTAGTGTATGTGTTGTAAGTAGTGTAGGTGGTGTAGGTGGTGTAGGTGTTGTAGGTGGCGTAAGTGATGTAGGTGTTGTAAGTAGTGTAACAATGTCCTGAGTTTCCCGCCACCCAGGAGTTCCTAATTCCGAGCCAAGACTGTGAAGGCCTTCGTCCTGTTTTCGACCAATGAGAAAGCCTATGAGGCATGACGTCATGAAAGTTGTGGCGTCTCTTGTTGGTTGACGCCGTTTCAATAGCGTTTGAATCGAATTGAATTGAAAATTTTTATTTAAAGTTTAGTGTAGTTGTGTCCTCGGTGTCACCTCGTCATATGGCGGCTATAACGTCAGTACCTGTTAGGTTTGATCCGTTTCCCGAAATGTATTGTGAGTAATGTACCCCTTGGTTAGCCAGCTAGTTTCCCCTCAGCGTGTAATAATAATAATAATAATAATAATTAACGGTTTATTGAAAAAATTCTGCAGCCCGAAGGCTGAAAATATACATTGGACATAAATGACTTATTACATACATTGGTGGTTTAACAAAAGCCTTCATTAGAGAAAGGTGAAGGAACATACAGTGAACATACAGATTAATGTAGGTGTTGAACAGCAAACTCGTAGTGTAGTAACTCCTCCCAGATGGTAGGAGGAACTCGTGGTGTAGTAGTTCCCTCAGGTGGTGTTATGAGGGACCTGGCGTGGTGTAGTAATTCCCTCGCAGATGGTGTTATGAGGGGCCTCACGTGGTGTAGTAATTCCCTCACAGATGGTGTTATGAGGTACCTCACGTGGTGTAGTAATTACCTCACAGATGGTGTTATGGGGACCTCATGGTGTAGTAACTCCCTCACAGATGGTGTTATGAGGGGCATCACGTGGTGTAATTCCCTCACAGATGGTGTTATGAGGGACCTCACGTGGTGTAGTATTACCTCACAGATGGTGTTATGGGGACCTCACGTGGTTGTAATTACCTCACAGATGGTGTTATGAGGGGCCTCACGTGGTGTAGCTCCCTCACAGATGGTGTTATGGGGGCATCGTGGTGTAGTAATTCCCTCACAGATGGTGTTATGAGGGGCCTGACGTGGTGTAGTAATTCCCTCACAGATGGTGTTATGAGGACCTCACGTGGTGTAGTAATTCCCTCACAGATGGTGTGATGAGGGACTTGACGTGGTGTAGTAATTCCCTCACAGATGGTGTTATGAGTGAGGTTGGTCTTGAGGCCTTCCTATCATAGACGGATTAACACATCACTTGTTGTTGTTGGGTCTCACGGGCCGTTATCACTGGGTACCTGGGACCTCACTGTGAAGGTTAACTTGGGTACGACTGTTACTGTTGAGTTGTTCTCACTGACTTAAGCACTGTTCACCACTGTTCACCTCCTGTTTAACACTGGTTCCGTTCCTTTCCTAAATGAAATTGTAACTTCTGGCGAGAACTTGTTGATATTCCTGTGGGGAGGAGGGTTCAGGGGAGGGGGTTGGTATGGGCCAGCAACAGTTGACCTGGCTGCTCCGAGAGGAGCGCCAGGTACGTCTTGACCCTTCGGTGGTCAAGGGTGTGTGTGAGCAGGGCTGTGTGCGTGCACCACCTGTGATCTTTTTAAGATTACGGTGTGTTACTGAGTATTAGGTGTTCTTCCTAACACTATCACTTGGAGGATTACCTTAACCGATAGGTCAACAACTGCAAATATGTTGCCTGTATAACAAGTGAACTAACGTGGGTTGAGCACTGTGTCGTGTGTAGGTGCCCGCGAGGCATGGCCTATACCCTTGTGGTCACGCTGGGCCATGTGGTGAGGGCTTGTGTAAACAACCCCCCCCCCTTCATAGTGTCCCAGGCTGGATAGTTCTTTTGAAACTAAAATTGACTTTGATACTGTATCTAACCAGAAAAACAGAGATACTATTAAGAACAAGTGTAGTGTAATAAAAGTGTTTATAAACTGAGAATACTCCTGTTACCTTAGTCCCCCCGACACCACACTCCCTCCGCGGGAGGCCCGCTCATGGCCTCCCCTCACACCGCTAATACGCTGTTGATGCCAGTCTCCTTTGTCCTCTAAGAGGGTTATGCCTCCCAACCACCGCTGACTTCCAAGGAGTGCCAAGCAGTCCTCGGCCCTCTGACGTAGGCATATAGGTCGGGTCCTGTAACTCCACCATGTCTGAGTTGACTGGAGACCCAGCTACTCGCTTTAACTCTCCTGATGCACTGAGTGAGCCAGGCGACTGTGGTGTTGACCTTGACACCAACGGAGAGGATGGCTTTCAACTAGTTCAGTCCAGGAACAAGTGGAATGCCGAAAAGGCAGAAAAACTTAGAGACCTTCAACTACAACCTCAACCCCCCATGAGAGTAAGATTAAACTTCCCTGAAGGTACATCACCTGAAGACAAGTATCTCTGGCTGAACGATGCGGAAGACAAACACCCAGAGGCTGAGTTTCAGTTCAGAGTCGGTACACAAGATCATGTTCTGATTAGAAGCGACCCAGCAGTCATACAGGATATCCTCACCAATAGCATAAGGGGAATAACCATGGAACAATCATCCCAACCATCGAGCAAGAAAACCATCTTAATCATAGGGCTCGACCAGTACCAGACCCCTACACTACTAGAAGCTCATCCCGACATGAGAAGGACGAAGCGACTCAGGGGCAAGAATGCAGTCATTGCAGACTGGGTTCGCTCGGAAGACCCACCCAAGACCATTCGAGTCCGTGGTGCCTATCACTCTGAAGGTAACTCTCTATCAGCCCCCTAACCGGAGGTGTTACAATTGTCAACACTGGGGCCATGTGGCCCGGTTATGCCCCTCGACTAAGCCGTGTTGTGGTCTCTGCTCAAGGCAACATGCAACACAGGTTTGCAGAGATACAGTTGCTCAAGGGGGTGTCATTCAACAGAAGTGTATTAACTGCAAAACAGTTGGAGTTCCTGTATAGCACCCTGACTGTTCTAGAGCTCCTACACCCCTTCAGCGCCCAGACCCGCCACCCAGGCAGGTCTCAAGAAACACTAATGCTGCTAGGGTACTCCCTACGGCCAACCCCTGGCCCGCCCTCCCCACCAAAGCTCCAGGATCATCACCAGCAGTCATCGAAAGATCAACATGGGGCAACACAGACGTACCGACACAACAGGTAGCTGCCAACACACTCCGTGAACACGCACAACGTGAAGAGATCAATGATTTGAAAAATGAAATTTAGGAACTCAAAGCTCAATTTACAGCTCAAACTGAAATGTTAAGGAGCCTCTGTGATACACTACAGAAAAAAACACCACCGACACAGTGCAGCAGCTACGGAAAAATTACAGTCAAACTGAAGACATTCAGATGTCAGTACCAGATGTGGAAACTCAAGACCCACCAGTATGAGGGCCTGAGCTGCCACCATTTATGAGGGCCTCTGTGTGCCAGTAACAATTCCTTTTACTCTCATACTTATTACCATTGGTAGCGTGACGAGAGGAGGCTCGTGGGTAGATGTAATGATAGTATCAAGCAATAGGGAAGAAATAACGGTAAATACTGTAGGTAAATAATAGACACAATTATACAAATACAACATTTATTTAAACATGAATATGAAATTAGGAGAAAGAATTTATTTGTACCAACAGACGAAATCTAGTACTAGGCCCTCAGGCTCAACATACTCACACCACTACTGGGTGGGCATAATAACACTTCCAACCCGACTGGGTGGACATATTCAATAACACACAACTCTTATAGTCACTTAGCACCATAAAGACCAGGGCAACTGCCACTACAACACTCAGTCGTCAGGGTTGATACTCAAGCAACAGCCATGGGGTCCAGCCACCATGGAGTACTTTCCAAAGAACTCTGAAGATCCCAGTGGATTAATTCCACCACACAAATAGCCCTACTGAGTTAGACACTCATCCACCAATGATGGGGGCTGGTAGTGGTGTGTGGCGTGGTGATCCGGGGTCACCTCGCAGGCCGAGCGTTAGGGCCAGACGAGCCAGCTATGGGGGCTAAAGGTAGTCTGAAGGGTCTGACGGCCGGGTCTCACGAAGGTAACTGATCCTACTGGACCTCGGACATCTCCCCAGACATTGTGGATACAACATCCACGCTACAGACACGGCCTAGGCTGCGTTAGGGACCTGTATGGATGAAGGGACGGGCACTCACTAACGGTGACAACAACATCACGTTTCAGGGGATGTTAAAGACGTAAATATGACTTCACTCAGAGCATATCAACTACGTTACTGTAACACTTGCACAATCAACTATTAATTGGGTCAAATCACTTAAAGAAGGGCAAATTACAACACAGCGTGGAATGGCATACCTGTATGGATGAAGGGACGGGCACTCACTAACGGTAGAAATGCCCGCGGGGCCCTCACTCAAAACAGACCAGGGAGTCCACCTACTTCTATTCCGATGAATTAATTCACTGTACACTCTGACGTTGAAATTGAGACTATGAACTCAGTTTCATTTCCTACTATTATCTTCACTAACAATGCTCTGACTCAGCTATCAAAAGCAAAATTCAATTGATTACAAAGGGTTGGATGGCAACAGGTCCCAGCATACAGCGTCTGCTACTAAATCCGTGGATTATATTCAAAGTTCCCTTAAGACAAAGACGGGGCAACAGAGAAAACGGGGGACGTTTCCACTGGGGGACTCAGAAGGTTTTGTGGACGTTTGAGCGTAATATGAATCCTTAAGGTTTTCAGGTTAGCCGTTATCACGATCATGACACCAGGAACTAGTGTCCACGCAGAGGAAAATAGTGATACTGGTAACAGTTCTACTGATGCCTCTGTGGACATGGTCAGTGAAGATGAACAAACACAAACAGAAAATGGTGGTGATGTCGAGTGTAACCAAAGTGTGTTGTTGTCTGCCACTGAAATACAACAATTGTTGAGCCGTACATGCTCCAGAAATGTTTCAAAAACGTTAGGTGGCCTACTGCCTGCCGAAGGGACAGGCAGCGCAGAAAAGAACAGTATCATACAGTGCCTTTTGCTTCTTTCCAAATACATTTCATAAATGCCAGTGTTAATACCAGACAAAGTCCCAAATACATTTCATAATGGCCAGTGTTAATACCAGGCAAAGATACAGAGCGGTGAAGGTGGTGAGTTGGAACATCTCATCCCTTAGAAAACGATACCCTGACCTACACCACAAAGTTGTGACTGAGGACATCGATATTGTGTGTCTGCAGGAGTGTCTCACACCTAATGGTAAGCCCCCACCCAGTCTGCCCAATTATGTGTATTATGATCCAAGCTCTACTCACACATGTTTGATGTATGTTAAGAAGTCACTCCCGCATGTACCTCTTGTATCCAAAAAGACTACCAACCTTCAGCACCATGGGATCACTATCCACCTGGGCAACTCCACACCCAACGTGCTAAACGCCTATGCTCCCTCAGATCAGCTTCAGTACACAGATCTCCCAGACTTTTTACACACTGAGCCCACTGTCCAGATGGGTGACCTGAATACTAGACACAAGAAATTAGGTGACTCCACCACTAACACCAATGGTAGGAGACATATCTCACTTCTCAGCGCATATGAAGATGTTCAAATTATAGGTAATAATGAACCAACACACATCTTTGGCGGGGGTCGAGACAAATGTATTGGCTTTAATCTATCATACACAACTCATAGCTCTGATGTTGTCACTGATCTTATTATGTCTGACCACAGCCCAATCCAAGCTAGTATACATGTAGCCAATGACACCCCCACTGGTGGTAAACTCAACAGACTTACTGTAGAATCACAGTCAAGCAAGAACATGAAAGCCAGTTCATAGACTTCATCCATGACTGGTACAAGGACTACAAGCCTGACAACTACCAAATTTTCCATGACGATCTGATAGATAGGACTTATGCATACTTCACCAACAATGCCGCCACCAAAAAAAGGAGAAAACATGGTCAGCATAATGGGAACAGCCAACAGCAGTGCTATGATGACCCTGAGCTGAAAAAACTCAGGGCTAGGGTCAGGAGGGTGGGTAAGGGTTACAAACAAATTAGAACACCTCAAATGTTACAAGTGTATCAAGCTTCCCTTGCTGCTGTCAGGGAACGTGTAAATTAATTCAGACAAAATGCATGGGAGACATATGTCAACAGCCTGAACCAACACACATCCCTCAGCAAAGCCTGGAAAGACATAAACATAATCAGAGGTAAAAACAGTAGACACGTCTCCCATCCAAACCCTCTGCAAAAGTCGATTGAGCTAATAACAAAGTGGGCTCATGTCTCTAGCTATGACATGTTACCAGCTGGGACTCGGGGACTCCTTGATGCGAAGTCTGTAGAGAGAAGTAATCTTATTAACTTAATGCTGGGCAAACAGCACGAAGAGTGTGATGTTCCATATACTGGGTGGGAGCTTGACGCCGCCCTCGCCAGGGGTAGGTCTACTTCCCCTGGAGAGGACGGAGTCACCTACAACATCGTTAGACTACTAAGGCGCGTGCCAGGCAATCCATTGTTGGTATTATACAATATGAGTCATGCCGAGGGCCAACTACCCACATCATGGACCGGCAGTATTGTTGTGCCAATACCGAAACCAGGACAGCCTGATGCTTTTCGTCCCATATCACTAACCAGCTGCCTGTGTAAAACCTTTGAGAGGCTGGTTCTTGGCAGACCCTTATATAGAATCAGAGAACACATGTCTCCTAACATAAATGGCTTCACCCATGGTAAAGGTGTACATAATTGCATCACCACATTCCTAACTGTGCACGGTGATGAAAGGCACAGATACACCACATTTCTTGACCTAAAAGCTGCATTTGATATTGCCAATATGCAACTGATATTGTACGAACTAGCCAAAATGGATATAGGAGGTAGGCTGTTACACTAGATAAGTGGTTACCTAACCAACAGAAGGGCTGCTGCACTGTTTGAGGGTTACAAAAGTGAAGTTAAAGATATGCAACTAGGTACACCTCAAGGTGGAGTACTTAGCCCCACTTTGTTCAATGTTCTTATGAATGCATTATTAAATTTAATACCAGACAACCCCAGCAATATCTTAATCAGCTATGCTGATGATATTCTTATACATACTAAAACTCATCGTGAAATGCAAACCACCCTGAACCATGTATACGCAGCCTGTGAGAACCTCGGTCCTAGTATCTCCACTGAGAAAACTAAGGTGTTCAACAAACAAGCTGGTAACCGCAAACGCGGCCCCGCCAAATTCAAGATAGGTAACAACACTATTGACTATGTTTCTTCTTTTAAATATCTTGGTGTTTCCGTCCCTTGTACCCTACCTGCCATACAACAGCTAACCCGCCAATGTACTGACAGACTGAGACCTCTTAGAAGTGTAGCGGGGTACAGCCCGCACTATGGTGCTAATATTAGAATTGTTAAAACAATGTACCTAGGCTATATAAGATCTCTGTTAGATTACCACGCACCAGCCCTGGTCATTCGTGACGGGAAAGGCGTTGACAAGCTCGAGAAAATGCAAAATAAAGCCCTCAGAATTATCCTAGGATGTCCCATGAGCACTAAAGTACTTAATATGAGAAAAGAACTAGGTATACCCAGTATTAAAGATAGAATAATTGAAGTCAACCTCATGATAACCCTGAGGCTTCTGCGTGGTGATCCTGATAACATTGTTTCCACCTCATGATAGCCCTGAGGCTTCTGCGTGGTGATCCTGATAACATTGTTTCCTTAAAATTGCTAGAATGTGTGAACCATGGGACTGTTGAGTCTAAATGGATCCAAACTACAGCTACACATATGAAGATGTTTGGACTAGACCACCTGTACAAAGTTGAGACACAACAGCGCTTCCTGCCACCCTGGCGGACAGTTGCCTTCGATATCACAATACCGACGTATCCGCCTAAAAAATTAATTATACAAAGCATTTATCTCCAACACACTGCCAAATTGAGAGCTATTGAACACATACACACTCTACAGACTGATGATAATATCACACAGACCGTCTATACTGATGGATCTCTTAACACCGCCTGTGGGAAGGCTGGAAGTGCTATTGTTGTGACTCAACCTGACGGTAATATAATTGAGAAAGGAGTTAGAATTAACAACTGGGCATCCACTCTATAAACTGAATTAGTTGCCATCCTCACAGCTATTAAAATCATTTAAACCACTGTTACTGACAGTCTCATCATCACTGACTCTCTATCCTCACTACTTGCCCTTGGTACCCTCGACTCAGGTTGTCACGCTCTTGTCTCTGAAACCAGACACAAATATGCGTGCCTTGTTGACCGGGGTGTCAGGGTCAAACTGTTGTGGATCCCCTCTCACATAGGCCTCATAAAACATGACAGAGTTGATGCCCTCGCCAAACTCGCGTCTAACAAAGACACCGTTGAATACACTTTGGGTCTGTCAAAAAGAACCCTTAAAACTGTAATTAGGAAAGAACTTATTGATGAGTTTGACGCAAGTAGACAAGTGCAAACAGGCACTAGTCGATCCATAGGTTACCATGATGAGATGTATCAAGTGAAACATGTATATGGAGCAAGTAACAAGATCACTAGATTACAAGATGTTGTAACCGCTAGATTAAGGTTAGGATATAAGTACCTTTGGCAGTATCTTCCACAAGCAGATGTAAACAAAACTAAATGTAAAGTGTGTGGCCAGACATATGGCCACACACTTGAACACTACGTCCTCGACTGTGTGAAGATAGAACCTTTTAGGGACAGGTCCAAGCACACTGTGTGTGAAATGGCACAACACTGCATCTCTAATGGCAAGATAGCCGACATATTAAGATTGTATCCACTTTTTTGCACTTAGTAACTATATCAGTTCTCATGTACAGAACCAAATACGCAATGTGCTTGAATACTTCTTACGTAAATGTGAATAACAAAGTGTGAGGCCAGACATACTGCCTCACACGCTTGTACTCACGCATTTGTGAATAAGTTACCCTTTATGTATAGAACTAAACAAATAATGTAATTGAAATACTGTGTAACATTCAGTGCCATAATATGCTGACAACGAGGGTTAATTATTATGACCCGTTGTAAACTCTACTCTGTAATCCTTTTGCGCTACCGCTCACAGGATGAGTGTGGGGTGCACAATAAAGTAGCCGCTGCAAGCGGCAAAATAAAAAAAATCAAATAGGTATTTAGGTTTATTTTTTTTAAGTGTAACTGTTTAATTTGATTAACGTCGTAAATAAATGAAGAACAATTATGATTAGTTCTCAATTCGCCTTGTGTTGACTAAAACAGTGTTATAAATGTCTTGAATAAAGACGAAAGCTAAGGTGCTCCGTTGTTTCCATTTTCCCGTGTGATTTTATCAAGATTTATCTTATCCACGTTTTCATTGTGGATTTACATGAAATGTATATATATATATATATATATATATATATATATATATATATATATATATATATATATATATATATATATATGCACAGAAAAGAAAAGGATTCCCCAAAATTTCGTGTAATTCTCTTCAGGTGAGTACAGACTAAAAGATAATTATCTTTAGTCTGTAGATGAATGTGAGATGTGAATTACACGAAAGCTTTGCTTATATATATATATATATATATATATATATATATATATATATATATATATATATATATATATATATATATATATATATATAATATATATATAATATATATATAATTCCTCTCTGTGATGTACTAATATCTTAGTCCCCTCCCCCTAACCAGCCTCCCGGCTGAGTCTCCCTTGGTGTAGGCTTTTCTAGACTAACCACAAACCGTTAGTCCTGTACTCCCCCCTCTTCCCAAACATAAACAATTACCTCCCTCACCCTCTCCACCTCTCACGAGTATAAGTAAAATAAAGAAGTAAGAATAAGTAAGTAAATAAATATAAAGAATTAAAAAGACAATATAAGAGTAAGTTGTTATATAAAATATGATACATTAAATAAAGCATTAAGATTAAAACCCTTTTATTTGTTACAGTAGATGTTTTAGGTAATATAGGTAGTGTAGCTGGTGTAGGTGGTGTAGGTAGTGTAGGCTGGGTAGGTAGTGTAGGTAGTGTAGATGTAGATAGGGTATGTGGTGTAGGTGGTGTAGTTAATGGTAGGTGGTGTACGTAGGGTAGGTGGTGTAGGTAGTGTAGGTAATGCAGGTGGAGTAGGTAGTGTAGGTGGTGTAGGTGGTATAGGGAGTGTGGTGTGGTGCAGGTAGTATTAGTAGTCTAGGTGGTGTCAGTGGTGTGGGTGTTATGTAGGTCAGTGAGTAATATGTATACCCGCATGTTTGAAGGTGCATGACCTATTCTTCACCATGTGGGTTGTCATGCATATTACATTATGTGTGGGTGTTGTTACCCTCTCTCTCCTCATCCTTCTCTTTATTTCATCCTTTTAGGTGTGTAGGTGAGGGAGAGTTGAGGTGTGTGCAGAGGGAGAGTTTTGGGTGTGTTGTGAGAGAGCAGGTGTGTGTGTGAGGAGAGCTGTAGGTGTGTTGTGAGAGCTGGGGGTGTGTTGTGAGGGAGAGTTGTAGGTGTGTTGGTGAAAGAGTTGTGGGTGTGTTGTGAGGGAGAGCTGTAGGTGTGTTAGTGAGAGAGTTGTGGGTGTGTTGTGAGGAGAGTTGTAGGTGTTATGAAAGAGCTGTGGGGTGTGTTGTGAGGGAGAGCTGTAGGTGTGTTATGAGAGAGCTAGGGTGTGTTGTGGAGGGAGAGTTGTAGGTGTAGCAAGGAGGAGGTAGGTGTTATGAGGGGAGAGTTGTAGGTGTAAGCAGGAGGGAGTAAGCAGGTGTTGTGAGGAGTGTTGTAGGTGTATTTTGAGGTAGAGTTGTAGGTGTAGCTAGAGGAGAGCTGTAGGTGTGTTGTGAGGGAGAGTTGTAGGTGTGTTATGAGGAGAGGTGTGTGTTGTGGAGGGAGAGTTGTAGGTGTCAGGAGGAGAAATGTAGGTGTGTTGGGGAGGAGAGTTGTAGATGTGTTGTGGGAGGGAGAGTTGTAGGTGTGTTATGAGGAGAGGTGTGGTGTTATGATGGGAGAGTTGTAGGTGTGCTAGGAGAGAGAGTTGAGTAGGTGTGTTGTGAGAGAGTTGTGGGTGTGTTGTGAGCAAGAGTGAGGTGTGCTAGAGAGAGAGTTGAAAAGGGAGAGAGTTGTGGGGTGGCAGGAGGGAGAGTTGTAGGTGTGTGTGAGAGAGGTGTGGGGTGTTGTGAGGGAGAATGTAGGTGGTTGTGAGAGAGCTGGGGTGTGAGGTGAGGGACAGTTGTAGGTGTGTTAAGGAGAGTTGGGGTGTTGTGAGGAGAGTTGTAGGTGTGTTGTGAGGGAGAGTTGTAGGTAGTTGTGAGGAGAGCTAGGTGTGCTGTGAGGGAGAGTTGTAGGTGTGTTATGAGAGAGCTAGGGTGTAGCAGAGGGGAGAGTTGTAGGTGTGTTATGAAAGAGCTAGGGGTGGCTAGAGGGAGAGCTAGAGGTGTGTTATGGAAAGAGTCAGGTGTGTTGTGAGGAGAGTTGTAGGTGTAAGAGAGAGAGTTGTGGGGTGTGAGGGAGAGTTGTAGGTGTAAGCAGGAGAGAGTTGTGGGTGTGTTGTGAGGGAGAGTTGTAGGTGTGTTGGAGGAGGGAGAGGTGGTGTGTTATGAGGGGAGAGTTGTAGGGCAGAGGGGAGTGTTGTAGGTGTGTTGTGAGGAGGTTGTAGGTGTATTTTGGAGGTAGAGTTGTAGGTGTGTTGTGAGGGAGAGTTGTGTGTGTTGTGAGGGAGAGTTGTAGGTGTGTTATGAGGAGAGGTGTTGGTGTGTTGCGATGGAGAGGTGTAGGTGTGCTGGGAGGGAGAGTTGTAGGGTGTTTTGTGAGGGAGAAATGTAGGTGTGTTGGGGAGGGAGTTGTAGGGTGTAAGCAGAGGGAGGTTAGGTGTGTTGGTGAGGGAGAGGTAGATGTGTGAGGAGGCTAGGTGTGTTATGAGGGAGAGGTGTTGGTGTGTTATGATGGGAGAGGTGTAGGTGTGTTGTGAGGGAGGTTAGAGGTGTTATGAGGGAGAGCTAGAGATGGTTGTGAGGGAGAGTTGTAGGTGTGTTGTGAGAGAGTTATAGGTGTGTTGTGAGAGAGTTGGGGGTAAGCAGGGAGCAAGAGTTGTAGGTGTGCCAGAGAGAGAGTTGAAGGTGTAAGCAGAGAGAGTTGTGGGGTGTGTTGTGAGGGAGCAGGTGCAAGTGTTATGGAGAGAGGTGTGGGGGGTTGTGAGGGAGAGTTGTAAGTGTGTTATGAGAGAGTTGTGGGTGTGTTGTGAGGGGAGACTTGTAGGAGTAGTAGGAGAGAGCTGGGGTGTGTTGGGGAGGGAATGTAGGGGTAAGCTATGAGAGTTGTGGGTGTTGTGAGGGGAGAGTTGTAGGTGTGTTATGAGAGAGATGTGTGTGTTGTGAGGGAGCTGTAGGCATACAGAGAGAGTTGTGGGGTGTTGGTGAGGAGAGCTGTAGGTGTGTTGTGAGAGCTGTGGGATGTGTTGTAAGGAGAGTCAGGCAGTTAAGGAGAGAGGTTGTGAGGGAGAGCTGTAGGTGTGGCTAGGAGAAAGAGTTGTAGGTGTGAGGAGAGCAGGTGTAAGCAGAGAGAGCTGGGGTGGGAGGAGGGAGGTTGTAGGTGTGCAGAGGGAGAGTTGGTGTGGTTAGGAGAGAGTTGTGGGTGAAGCCAGGAGGGGAGAGGTGTGTTGTGGGAGAGCTGTGGGTGTTGTGAGGGAGTGTTGTAGGTGTAAGCAGAGAGAGCTGGGGTGTGTTGTGAGGAGAGTTAGGTGTGTTGTGAGGGAGAGCTGTAGGTGTGTGGTGGAGAGCTGGGGTGTTAGAGAGGGAGAGGATGTAGGTGTTATCAGAGAGTCAGGGTGTGTTGTAAGGAGAGCTGTGTGTGTTGTGAGGGAGGTTGTGGGTGGGGAAGGGAGAGACAGGGTGCGGGAGGGGAGTGTTGTAGGTGTGTTGTGATAGAGTTGTGGGTGTGTTGTGAGGGAGGTTATAGGTGTGTTGTGAGGAGAGCTGTGGTGTGTGTGAGAGAGTTGTGGGTGTGGTCAGGAGGGAGGCAGGTGTATTGTGATGGAGGTTGTAGGTGTTAGAGAGAGCTAGGTGGGTTGTGAGGGAGAGTTGTAGGTGTGTGAGAGCCAGGGGTGTTGTAGGAGGCTAGCAGGAGAGAGCTGGGTGTTGTGAGGGAGAGTTGTAGGTGCAGAGGGAGAGTTGTAGGTGTGCTGTGAGAGTTGTAGGTGGTGTGAGAGAGTTGTGTCAGAGGGAGAGTTGTAGGTGTGCAGGAGGGGAGTTGTAGGTGTGTTGGTGAGGAGAGCTGTAGGTGTGCTTGAGAGATGTGGTGTGCCAGAGGGAGAGCTACAGAGAGAGTTGTAGGTGTGGATGTGAGGGAGAGCTGTAGGGTGTGTGAGGGAGAGCTGTAGGTGCAGGCAAGGAGAGAGCTGTGGGCAGAGGGAGGAGCAGGTGTGTTATGAGAGAGCTGGGGTGTGCTGGGGAGGGAGAGCTGTAGGTGTGCTGTGAGAGAGTTGTGGGTGTGTAGGAGGGAGAGTTGTAGGTGTGCTAGAGAGAGTTGTGGGTGTGTTGTGAGGGGAGAGTTGTAGGTGTGTTGGGAGGGAGGAGCTGAGGTGAGGAGGCCAGGTGTGTTATGAGGAGAGCTGTAGGTGTTGTGAGGGAAGATTTGTAGGTGTGTTGTGGAGAGAGCTAGGGTGTGTTGTGAGGGGAGAGGTGTGTTGGTGAGAGAGTTGTGGGGTGGGCAGAGGGGAGAGCCAGGTGTGTTGAGAGAGCTGGGTGAGCCAGAGGGAGAGTTGTAGGTGTGTTGTGAGAGAGTTGTGGGAGCGAGGAGAGTTGAGGTGTTCAGGAGGGAGAGTTGAGGTGTGTTGTGAGGGGAGCCAGAGGTGTGTTGTGAGGGAGAGTTGTAGGTGTGTTGTGAGGGAGAGGTGTACAGAGGAAGAGTTGTAGGTGTGTGTGAGTGAGAGTTGTAGGTGTATTGTGAGGGAGAGAGTTGTAGGTGTGTTGTGAGGAGAGTTGTAGATGTGTTGTGAGAGATTTTGTGGGTAGCGCAGACGGAGAGTTGTAGTGCTAGAGAGAGTTGTGTAAGGAGGGGAGAGCTGTAGGTGTGTTATGAGAGAGCTGTGGGGTGGCGAGGAGACTTGTAGAGGTTGTGGAGAGAGTTGTGGGGTGTGTTGTGAGGGAGAGTTGTGTGTGGTGTATGAGAGAGCTGTGGGTGTGTTGTGAGGATAGCTGTAGGTGTGTTATGGAGAGAGTTGTGGGTGTGTTGTGAGGGGAGTTGTAGGTGTAAGCAGAGAGAGTTGTAGGTGTGTTGTGAGGGAGAGTTGTAGGAGGCAAGAGAGAGAGTTGTAGGGTGTTTTAAGGAGAGAGTTGTGGGTGTGTTGTGAGGGGAGTGTTGTGGGTGGGAGGAGAGTTGTAGGTGTGCTGTGAGAGAGTTGTGGGTGGCTGGGGAGGGAGAGTTGTGGAGGTGTTAGCAGAGAGAGTTGTGGGTGTGTGTTGTGGGAGGGGAGAGTTGTAGGTGGAGAGAGAGTGTGGGGTGTGTTGTGAGGGGAGAGTTGTAGGTGTGTTAAGAGGGAGAGTTGTAGGTGTGTTATGAGGGAAGCTGAGGTGTGCTGGAGGAGAGTTGTAGGTGTGTTGTGAGGGAGAGCTGTAGGTGTAAGCAGAGAGAGACTGTAGGTGTGTTAAGGAGAGAGTTGTAGGTGTGTTATGAGGGAGAGTTGTAGGGTAAGCTATGAGGAGAGCTGTGTGGCCAGAGAGAGCCAGGGGTGTGTTGTGGAGGGAGTTGTAGGTGCCCTGAGAGAGCTGTGGGTGTTGTGAGGAGAGCTG
>NW_024726133.1:0-22158 GCF_018991925.1 Homarus americanus | reverse complement strand
TTATATTACGACATATTAAACGATCACATTGTCTATATAACGACATATCACCAATACAATAAAATATATAGTTTTTGTATATGTTTATCGCTACACATTATTTATGTGTTTCTGAATAACATAGCTGATTAATCAATGTTATTTATCACATATCACTTTAATAAGTATTTCAGCTTTCCTAACCTTATATAACATGTTTACCATCACGTGACACAGACAGACTCTCTCTCTGAGGTAAAACGGAGTTAGATACACGTCTCTCTCTCTCTCTCTCTCTCTCTCTCTCTCTCTCTCTCTCTCATGATCTGACATAACTCTTGGAAACTTCTGAATTAAACACCAGTAATATATCTTTTTACGATAGTTCCCCTTATGTTGTTAAATATGTATAAACTATTGAGAAATAATTAACAAAATAGTTACGTAACATCAAGTGTGTGTGTGTGTGTGTGCGCGTAATAAGGAGGACTAACAATCTTCACCTTACTGTAAGATCCTCCCACTTCACTACACATATCAACAGTAATCTGAAAATAAACCAGAGTAGAACATGTTCCCGCCTTGTTATCCTGTTAATTACGTTTGCGTGTCAATTGGTCGTTAACACCACCAGGTAACGTAATTACTAACGAAGTAATTTTATCTTCGAGGATTGTAATGCATGTTCCATTATTCTTAATTCCTTTGGCCAGACCACCAAATTGTTTCGCCCAGGTAATGATGATACAGGTGGACAGTTATGTTATGTATTTAAAAACGAAAATTTCATATGGTGCCGGAGAGTGTGTGTGTGTGTGTGTGTGTGTGTGTGTGTAGGTAGGTCAACAACAGAGGTAGTGAAGCTTCTTGTCATAAACCATGTACACCTCCCTCCTATTCTGTGTATTACATGTTAGTTGTGTCTTTATCGTGTTGGTCATTTATCCCTTATAAGTTAACACCCCCCCCGTATTGTTATTTTGCTCTACTCATTCTCTTACACTTATTTCTCTACGTACTTAGGAGTCACATTGAGTCAAATCTTTTTCTAATTAATATTTCAGGTTTTACATATTCGTGCATAGGATCTTTACTCATTACTAAATCTTACCTTTATATATAGGACAATTTCCCCCATAATTACGAACTTTTACTTCAATACATCAACGTTTTGTCCGTAAATTGTTTTTGGTTATTTCTTACACCCAAAATAATTAAGTTACGATTTATTTTGAAGTTCATCGGGAATGTAGTTTATAAATATGACCACTTGATTGTTAGGTTAGGTTAGGTTAAGTTAGGTTAGGTTAGGTTAGGTTAAGTTAAGTTTGGCCGTAGGTATAGTGTCTGGCCCGGTGAGCGAGGTATGGCTGTCAAAACGGGTCACAGTTTTATTTATCTCAAGTTGTTTATTTCTATTTTATAAACTAAAAAGAGTCAACAACATTTTCTTTATACACCAGTGTACAGTATACAGTGTTGTGTATGGTGTATAACGAGGCCGCTCCTGTGTATGATGTCTTTGTCTTGTTGTGTATGTATGTATTGTTACTCGTATGATGTACTGTATGGTAGGGTTGCCATCACTCAGTTTAAGATAACTTTAATCGCTAGATTTAAGGTCCCCTAAAAATGTTGTCGGTCGCTGTTCATAATTCAATCTGTCTACTCTGATCGGATCTAATTTCATGGATCTCTAGTTATTATCAATCATCTCTTTATTTTTTATGACAATTCGTGAAACTTTACATTTTAGTTTTTAATTAGTTTTTCGCTCAGTGAATCTCATTTGTCTCTTGAAATTTAACTTCTGTTTGATTCTTGACGTAATTATCTGACGTGGTACTATATTTTATTATTGTTCAGTTTACACACACACACACACACACACACACACCACACACACACACACACACACACCGTCTCTCTCACTCTGTTGTTTAAGGTGAGAAAGTGTGAGAAAGTTTACACACATTAGGTGGGAAAATGTTCCTCACTTTGCGGGCCTCGATAGGGTAAATGATCTCATCTCGTGTCCCCAGAGTGAAGAAAAACGTCTCGTGTTTGAGTCGGTGAGGCAGCAAACATTCCTTACGCTGTGAGCTGAGAGTTAAGCTAAAGTGCCTGGATACATACATACATACATCGTTGTTCAGATAGATATTTAGTAAAATCGTATTACATGTTCACAATGATTCAGCACGTACTGTATAAACAATATACATACTGTAGACAGTGTAGACATACAGCTGAAGTCTTTTAAACACGTAATGATGTTGGTAATTACACTTGTCCACAACGATCAGAAATTATATAGAACTCTTTATCATTGTTCTAGACATTGGGGAAAATGTTCTAGTTTCTATTAGTAAATCTGAAGGTAAGTTTCATCTCTTGTGTTCAATGAAGTTGGAATAGGTTGAGACTGAGTTATTTGCGAGGCGAATTGTGTGTTTTCATCCCTGGAAAAATATGTACTCAAGGAAGAATTTGGGAAAAATAGTAGGTTTAAAATGCTGAGTTTGGTGAATTTTCCATCTAAGAAGTTGAATAAGTCGACTGTTTGTTTATGGTGTGGCAAGATATTACACCTCTCCCTTCCCTTCCCTTCCCTTCCCCTCCCTTCCCTTCCCTTCCCTTCCCTTCCCTTCCCCTCCCCCCTCCCCTCCCCCCTCCCTTCCCCTCCCTTCCCCTCCCCTCCCATCATCGTGTGAATTCTGCTTCAATTTGTTTTCTTATGCATGAGTGAAGTAGATTTTCATGTCATTGTTACATCACTGTTGAACATGCACAGTTGTTATGGGAAGTGTTAGGGAGGGAAGGATGAAAGAAGAGGGAGGGGAAGGGGAGAGAGTGAGGAGGAGGAGGGAGGACAAATGGGAGAGAGAGAGGACAGGTGGAGGCGGGGAGGACAGGTGGAGGCAGGGGAGGACAGGTGTCGGCGGCGTCACCTACGTTAACCTCTTACTGCTGATAATTCCTTTCATTTTCCACCTGAACTCTAATACTGCATTTATCTATAACTAAATACGGTAATTATTCAGTCAACACCGCCATTCGATTTATACCAACTTTTAATATCGCGTTACCTTAAAAATTGAATTTCAATATGGGAAACAACCTGATTCTCCCAAGAAAGAACTATTATATTATCGGTAAATTTTCAGTTTCAGCCCCAACTACTGTTCGATCATGAATACCCTATTATCACCATTATTAGTCCTAGTTTATTATACCATATAAAGTTCTTTCCCTAAAACGTATCTTACCTTGTGTATATTTTATAGATGATGGGAGTTGTTTCAGCGTTGAGAAACAACACCTTGTGAAGTGTCAGTCAGAGAAGTTCAAAAGGAAATTTTCTCCTTTTTACTAAAATCTTCAACAATTAAGCCGTTCGGTGACAACTTATCTTCAGTAATGTCAACGGCTTAAAATATTAATTTTTGTTTTGTTTTTTTAATGGTTCAAGTACACGAGATTGTATCTTTTTTCTAACCGAGAAACACACACACACACACACACACGTCGACGTCATCAGCCTCGCCTATTCCCATTGGTCAGAAGTTCTTGACGTCATCAGCCTCGCCTATTCTCATTGGTCAGAAGTTCTTGTCGAAAAACTTATAAGTTGGTTCATTATTGGAAATATTAATTATTCTGTACAGCTTAATATCAGATTATTACGGAAAATAAGAACTATACAGTTAAGTGTATTCAACTTATTCAATGATTTTGTTATTAATAATCTCTTTTGTCTTGTTTTTTAATTTATTGATAACTTATCGACATGAATCACCACTATTGTTTTAGTTTGTAATCAAAATTAAAAACAGCTGAAAGATCTGATACATTCCTAGTTGAATTATCATTTATTTTTATTGCTTGAATATAACAAATTTGTTTATCGTAGAGAGTGTTAGTTTTAAATTCATTTATATAGAAACATCCTCGCTGTGTTATGTCGGTACTTAGGAATTTTGATTTAACTCTTTAATTCGTACAAAAAAAATATGTAACTATTCGTTCCATAACTTTTGAATAGTTGCTATGCTTGTAGTTTTTATGAATCATAATTAAGAAAGAATAGAAGATGAGTTATTATAAAGAGTAAGTCAGTGAAGGCATATACAGTACATACAGAATATTAAACAATTATTCCTGATCTTATGAAACATGGACATAACCAACATGTAGTTGCCAGTTTGGGTTTGGGTTTTGGTTTTGTTTTTGCGGTAAATAGCCTATCCGGGCACAGGTGCATATTTTCCGTAATAACCTGATTTTAAAGCTTTAAAGATTAATTAATATTTCCAATAATGAACCAAATTCAAATTTTTTCGACAAGAACTTCCGACCAATGAGAGCAAGCCTGGCTGATGACGTCATAAACGTTAATATTATGTGTTTTCTCGCTCAGAAAAAACAAAACAAAATCTCTTGTACTCGACTCCAGTTTGTAAAAACTTGGAACATTTTGAATAGAGCACATAACAGAGGATAAATTATCACCAAGAGACTTATAGTTGAAGAAGAACAGTGACTTGTAAAAATCTCAGACTGACGCTCAAGGAGGTGAAGTTTCTCGTAACTGAAAAAATATCTTTCATCTCCAATAAAAAAAGGTAATATACCTTTCAGGACAGATTTTGATTTATATTGCTTAAGTAATATTAACATATAATTGTAGTAGTGGTGCTCCAAGTGTAAAATGAACAGCAGTAAATGATTAACATAGTCAGGTGTCCTCGGCTGTTGTATTCGTAATTCAAGATATCTGGAGGTGCCGTGCTCTGTCGTGTCCTTTAAGACCCGTGGCTGTCCTTAATATCCCAAACCATATGGGGTAGTTTATTGTCTGCCTCTCCTTTACCTAACGGCCACCTACTAGAGGTGGCCAAGTCAAGGGAAGACCAGTGGCCTGTGTAGGATCCCTCCATTGATCTTGTTAATTTTGTCTAGGGCTATTTTGAAGCCCAGTACTGTTCTCGATTCCACGGCTTGAGCTGGGAGAACGTCCCATAGATCTATCACTCTCTGTCACTCTATGTGAAGAAGTATTTCCTTGTGTTCGTTCTGCATGATAGCTTGGTGAGCTTGAAGTTGTCCCTTCGTGTTGTCCCTTTCAAGATTTTAATTGTTTTAATGAGATCTGTTCTATTGGGCTTTTTTCTGAATAGTTGTTCGTCTTGAGGCCCTTAGTTTACTTGGATAATCGAGATGGCATAGTTAAAGAATCATATTGGTTGCACCTTTTCTATGGGTGTTAGGTCTTTCTGGAGGTAGGGTTTCCATGCCTGAATACAAAAATCCATACAATAAGAAGCATTTTCTTATCATTGTATTCAAAGGTACGCTTTATAATTCCCAAATATATATTTTTTATTATTATTATTATTACTGCTGGGGCATCCCCCCCACTTGTTGCGTCGCCTTCAAGTGATTGACTGATCTGTCACAACGCCAACAGATTTTAACTTATCGACAGTATCCAGGAAGTTGTCATTAACAGAATAGTTGTGATTGGGGTTGTTGTATCCTATTTGTAGGGTCTTGCATTTCGTAATGTTAAAGGACGTTTGACTGTCTCCAGACCATTGAACAGCTCATGCAGTTGTCCTCATTGATGCGACATCATCTTGACTTGCTGCCTCAGTAAATACCATCGTAACTTTTTCGTAGCCACTTATATCGCTATATTTGCGGCCACATGACTGTCATTAATTCTACCGAGTAAGTGGTGTGTGATTGTTTCGTAGTAGTTTTTCTACTAATTTTACTACAAGGAGAAAGGTGTTATTGTATATCTGTTGGGTGGTCGTGGTATTGTTTTGTTTTTTTTAGTAATTGTGAATTATTCTTGTTTTTCGTATGTACTTTTATCGTCAGTCATATATTTTTATTTAAGCAGAGTACAGTATACCATCTTGAACCTCTGGGGTGATTAGGAAATGTATGTGCTTTTAGTATCGTATCTTGCCAGAGTGAAATAAGACAGTGTTGGTTGTTATGAGGAACATTCATCAATATAAATATCATTCACTAATAACAATCTTTGTACCTGTATTATCAGCTGTTTTTTTATAGGACCCAAATCCCCTGTAGTTCCGTACCACCAATACGTAACACAAAGTCACTCGCTCACTTGCTTTAGGTCTGAGTTTTCAATGTGTCGTGCTTATGTTTACTGCTTTGGGTAACTTGCATGGGTTGACATGTTGCCTGTTGAAGTGTTCCTGTGTTTTAAGATGTTTCTTGTTGATGTATTCCTATGGATTAAGGTGTTCCTTGTTTGAGGTATTGCTGTGTTGATATGTTCCTTGTTATTATGGTGTTTCTCGTTTCATTTTTTTGTGTTTAGGTGTTCTTTTGCATTGAAACTTTCCTTGTTTGAGTTGCTCTTGTGTGTTGAGGTGTACCTTGTTTGAGGTGTTGCTATGTTGATATGTTCCTTGTTCTTATAGTGTTTCTTATTTGAGTTTTTTTCTGTTGAGGTCGTTGAGATGTTTGAGGTGTTGCTATGTTGATATGTTCCTTGTTCTTATAGTGTTTCTTGTTTGAGTTTTTTCTGTTGAGGTCGTTGAGATGTTTGAGGTGTTGCTGTGTTGATGTGTTCCTTGTCCTTAGGTGTTATGTGCTTTCAAGTAACTTATGTGTTTATTTATTCTGTGTTTACTTCGTATTTACGTTCAGATGTTATTTGCACATCCTGGTAAAGTTTTTGATACATTGTAATAAAATACTCTTCATATCGACTGAGGTCTCGTGTGCTCACAGGCCGCATAAGACGGAAGACCTTCAGTTAGAGGGAGCCCGTCAGGTTAAGTTAAATTTCGACGTCTGCCTTAGAAATACTACGCTACAAGCACAACCCAATGGCAGACTAGCTTAAGGGGGCCATTTAGCCCCATGTAGGTGTAAGAGTTGTGAGTATGACAAGAAAATAATACAGTACATGATTATATAAGAAAATGGGTCTTTTAGTATTAAGGTGCTTCATATTATTGTATTCACACACACACACACACACACACACACACACACTGATTTTATTAGGGCACAAAACGTGTGTCTGCATTACTCCTCAGACCTTGACCGCCTAAACACGCGGAACACCTGAACACGGAACACATGGAACACCTTAGCACAGGGAATACTATAACACGGAACACCTGAACACACGGAACACCTAAACACACCGACCACCTAGATACACGGAACACCTGAACACACGGAACACCTTAACACACGGAACGCCTAAACACATGGAACACCTGAATACATGATAACACGGAACACCTAATCTCACGGAGCGCCTGAACACATGGAACACCTGAATACGTGAACACACGGAACACCTAAACACACGGAACGCCTGAATACACAGAACAACTGAACATACGTAACACAGAACATCTGAGCACACGGAATACTATAACACGGAACACCTGAACACACGGAACACCTGAACACGCGGAGCACCTGAACACACAGAATACCTAAACGCAGGGAACTCCTGAACACATGGAACACCTGAATACATGATCACACGGAACCCCTAAACACACGGAATGCCTGAATACACAGAACACCTGAACACACGTAACACATGGAACACCTGACCACACGGAATACTATAACACGGAACACTTGTACACACGGAACACTTGTACACACGGAACACCTAAACACACGGGATGCCTGAACACACGGGATGCCTGAACACACGGAACACCTGAACACACGAAACACCTGAACACACGGAACGCGTGAATACGCTCAACACCTGAATACGCGGAACGCCTAAACACACGGAACTCCTGAACACATGGAACACCTAAACGGACGGAACGCCTGAATACACGGAATACCTGAACACACGGAACGCATGAATACACGGAACACCTGAACACATGGAACGCATGAATACACGGAACACCTGAACACACGGAACAGCTGAACGCACGGAACGCCTGAACATATGCAACATCTAAACACACGGGATGCCTGAACACGCGGAACACCTGAACACACGGAACACCTGAACACACGGAACGCATAAACACACAGAACGCCTGAACACACGGAACACCTGAACACACGGAACGCATGAATACACGCAACACCTGAACACACGGAATGCATGAATACACGGAGCACCTGAACACACGGAACGCATGAATACACGCAACGCATGAATACACGCAACAGCTAAACACACGGAACGCCTAAACACACGGAACACCTGAACACACGCAAGAGTTGCCTAAGAAGGTCCGTGCATGACATATTACCCCCTCAGCACGTAGCTTCTCATGCGGGTTTTTTATCCAAGGACTGTCATGCAAGCAGCTGCGACCTGCTCCCCTCATGCATCGTCCTTCTCTCTGTGAAGTGACACATTAGACTTCAATTAAAGATCCTCTCCATATGGAAGCTGTTCACACCTCTTGACAGTATTTGATAGTAACCCACCACTGACATGCAAGTACTGTAGCCTCGAGACACACCACTGACCTGCACCTACAGTAGCCTCCAGACCTAACACTGACCTGCATCTACAGTTACCCACCACTGACCTGCACCTACTTTTACCCACCACTGACCTGTACCTACAGTAAAACACCACTGACCTGCACCTACAGTAGCCTCGAGATCCACCACTGACCTGCACCGACAGTAGCCTCCAGACCTACCTCTGACCTTGCACCTACAGTGGATGATATTAAAGTTTGTAAAAGATAAGTGTTATCAGTAAGTTACACTCTGGATTGGATTACTTACTACAGTGAATAATTAATGCTGAAGGTAAGAATGTAATTTAGTAATTTCTTAGGCAGTGGATGAAGACTTAAATACTGAGGGAATAATAACGCAGAATTAGCTTGTTCGTCATTAGTTAACGCACCTGTAGTTACCTGAAATTACCAAAAGAAAGTTATTGTGTGGTCTATTTTGAGGTACACGATATAAACAGTGTGAACAGTCGACCCAAAATAACTAATGTTTATGCAACATTAATTAAGGATCTACAATGTAACCTGGAATATAAAATGAACTTTGTAAATATATCCTAACACTTGACACCTGTTTGTTCACGATATTGTTCACTTCATAAAACATTAAAACAAAATATTCATAATAGGTGACATTATTGCTGTCATTTTACCTTGTGTTCCCTTGAAGTGTCTTCCATCATACGTGTCACACCAGAAGGTTTGAGCCCCAGTGAGTGTTTAATAATGACTGCAGGACTAAGACTATAAATCCTTCCTCACTACACAAGGGATTCATGACTGCCTGAGTGAATTCCTCTCACTTCTAAACGATTCTGGTTTTGTCAACGAACTCGTCTCTCTCATTCTCAAGTGCCTCGGAGGTCTTTGACTTTTGGATGATTGACTTGATCTTTCTTTCTCTCCCTCTTACAAGGAAGTCAACTGAGCATCTGGGAGAGTCGTGTTGGTCTGACTTGAATGATTAAAAACAACTTTCCTTTTGATATTTTTGCTTATGAAAGTTTTGATAATTTCCACAATATGGTATTTTGTATTTGTCTCTTAATAGTATTAGTAGAAGTAGTACATGGAGCAGCAGGACTAGAAGTTGTACCTGTAGTCGTAATGATAGTAGTAACAATGGCTAAAGGGAACTATCTACCCTGATAATGACTTGATAGTTTAAAATCCACCTCTTTGTCATTTCTTCCCTTCATATTTTAAATGACGAATAATCCCTAAACTAACCTAACCTAACCTAACATAACCGGAAGTGACTTAACCTAAACTAAACTAACCTAACCTTTCGTTTCTCCAATCACCTGTATGTTACCTGAGGATAATGACCTCACCTGACTCTTGAAGCTCTGATAGGTTAAGTGTTACCTGACTGAGAGACAGACACGATACTGTGTTGACTGACTGTACATGTAGGATGGTGGATGTACAGTGGAGGATGAAGGATGTACAGTGGTGGATGAAGGATGTACAGTGGTGGATGAAGGATGCACAGTGGTGGATGAAGGATGCACAGTGGTGGATGAAGAGTGTACACTACAGCACTAGCACTACAGGATGCTGGTGTTGGTAAACTGTACAACGGAAGCATCGCCCTCAAAAATTATTAGGTCATAAAATAGAGTTAAAACTAAAGTGAGAGAGAGAGAGAGAGAGAGAGAGAGAGAGAGACTTACCTGTAACAACATACCTTAATTAAGAAATAAGTCGGTGAAGGTAAGATGATTTATATGAAGAGAAGAGACAGTTCAGGTGTGATTCATTACCTGACGGATACCTGTGGGGTTCATTAAGGCTTCCCCAGGTGTAGAAGATATCATTAGGTGGCACTGATGACCTATCCTATGCCACCCATCTCACACCACACCACACCCACTCCTTACCACCCATGCCATACCACACCACCCACCACACCACACCACACCACACCACACCACACCGGCTTCTCTACCATGCCCAAACGACCCAATTGAGTTCTTGCCTCAAACTAAATGAACGTGTGTCTGTTAAGAGTGGTGGTGGATGGTCCCGGGTGGTGGTGGATGGTCCTGGGTGTTGGTGGATGGTCCTGGGTGGTGGTGGATGGTCCTGGGTGGTGGTGGATGGTCCTGGGTGGTGGTGGATGGTCCCGTGTGGTGGTGGATGGTCCTGGGTGTTGGTGGATGGTCCTGGGTATTGGTGGGTGGTCCTGGGTGGTGGTGGATGGTCCCGGGTGGTGGTGGATGGTCCTGTAAAAGTGGATGGTCCTGGTGGTGTAGGATAACCCGTGGTGGTGGGTGGTCCTGGTGGTGGTGGATGGTCCTGTGGTGGTGGTGATGGTCCTGGGTATTGTGGTTGTCCTGGGTGGTGATGGTCCCGGTGGTGGTGGATGGTCCTGATGTTGGTGGATGGTCCTGTGTTACGGATGGTCCTGTAGGTGATGGTCCTGTGTTGGTGGATGGTCCTGATGGTGGATGGTCCTGCAGGTGAATGGTCTTGGGTGCGGTGGATGGTCCTGGTGGTGGTGGATGGTCCTGGTGGTGGTGAATGGTCTTAAAAGGTGGATGGTCCTGGGTGGTGGTGGATGGTCCTGGGTGTGTGATGGTCCTGGGTGGTGGTGGATGGTCCCGTATTGTGATGGTCCTGGGTGGTGGATGGTCCTGGGTGGTGGTGAATGGTCCTGGGTGGTGGTGGATGGTTCTGGGTGGTGGTGAATGGTCATGGGTGTTGGTGGATGGTCCTGGGTGGTGGTGGATGGTCCTGGGTGGTGGTGGATGGTCCTGGTGGTGGTGGATGGTCTTGGGTGGTGGTGTGGATGGTCCTGGGTGGTGGTGTGATGGTCCTGTGGTGGTGGATGGTCCTGGGTGGTGGTGATGGTCCTGTGGTGGTGGACAACCGGTGTTGGTGATATCCTGTGGTGGTGGATGGTCCTGGGTGGTGGTGGATGGTTCTGGGTGGTGGTGGATGGTCCTGGGTGTTGGTGGATGGTCCTGGGTGGTGGTGGATGGTCCTGGGTGTTGATGGATGGTCCTGGGTGTTGGTGGATGGTCCTGGGTGGTGGTGGATGGTCCTGGGTGTTAAGGGGATTATTATTATGGGAAAATTGTAGTGTTTAATTAATTTTTATTTATGTCATGGGAAGAATTTCAGTGTTGCTGTTTTTGTTATTGTTTTTGTCTGTGTTGTTGTTGTTGAGGTTTTTGTTGTTTTTTTTGTCATTGTTTTTGATGTTGTTGATTATGATGTTTTTGTTAATGTTGTTGTTGTTGAGGTTTTTGTTGTTGTTTTTGTCATTGTTGATGTTGTTAATAATGTTGTTGTTACTATAGGACACTACAACACTCGTCTCCAGTCAGTACCCGAGACTAAACTATTCCAATACCTGTTCTGGGGGGAGTCAAGAGACGCGGTTGGGGGAGTTTATTGTGTGTAGTGGGAGGAAGGGAGGGAGGGGGAGAGAGAGGAAGGGAGGAAGGGTAGGAGGGACGGGGAGAGAGAGGAAGGGAGGAAGAAGAAGAAGAGAGAGAGAGAGAGGGAGATGAAAGAAGGGAGATAAGAAAGGGTGTTTGAATAGTTTCGTGAAAATGAAAAAAGTTGTAAAGAGAAATATCATTGAAGACACTAAAGTTTGGATCAGTCTTGTGGCCGTCCGTGTATGAGAAGAGGCGCGGTGAGGAAAGAGTTGTCATACTCCCTCCGGTATATAAACACGACACGACACGACGACACAAAACAAAACAACAAGACACCGACACGACACCGACACGACACAGTCTGATATCCCTTACGAGTTGTTAAAAATAAAGGTATCTGATCTGTTTCAATAAATTCAATTAGTATAATAAAACACAAAGAAATTTACCCGCTCAAAACTCAAAAATTTCCCTTAAAACTCATAAATTTCCACTAAAACTCACAAATTTCCCCTAAAACTCATAAATTTCCCCTAAAAATCGAAACAATTGAGGGGAAAAAACCGAAAAGCTAAAAATATTTCCCCAGATAATTCCAAACATTAACCTGGAGGGGTAGAAACAGGGACGACATTTGACAGTACTGCAGTGAGCCCCTCAGGACGAAAAAGTTAAGTCATCGTTCTCAAAGGGAAAATAAAATAAGTTTGGCGAATCGTGTGACAAAATTGATTACTAGAGAGACGAGGCTGATCCATGATCCTCAGAACTGTGTAGAGAGAGGGAGAGAGAGACAGAGATGGGGAGAGAGACAGGGAGAGACAGGAAGAGAGAAGGGGAGACAAACATAAACAGACGGAAAGAGAGAAAGAGAGAGACAGAAAGAGAGAGAGAGAGGGAGAGAGAGAAAGCAAATGAGAAATAATGCGGCAGAGAGAGAGACGTAGAGAGAAAGGGAGAGACAAGAGACAAAGAGAAGTAAAAATAAAGAAGATATAGATAGCCATATAGAGAGAAAGCAACCAAGAGAGAGAGAGAGATAGAGAGAGAGATAGAGAGTACACATATGGTTACATTAGCTCTCACGAAGCCCCAAAACACACAGTAAACAGACACTATAAATTACTACACAGACTTCCATAACCTGATCTCTCTCTCTCTCTCTCTCTCTCTCTCTCTCTCTCCTCCTATAAACATGAAGCCAAGACGAAATCTCATCCCTTACCTTTAACCTTCCTACGTAACTCCCAGCCCTCACCGTAACTCTTGACCCTAACCATAACGCCCTGACCCTCGCCGTAACGCCTTGACCCTCACCGTAACGCCCTGACCCTCACCGTAAAGCCCTGACCCTCACCGTAACGCCCTGACCCTCACCGTAACGCCCTGACCTTCACTGTAACGCCCTGACCCTCACTGTCACTCCCCAAGATCCAATTTCCTGGTACAGCAAGAACAGAAGAGGCAAATACAGACCAACCTGCCTTTAATCTTTTTATACACACACACACACACACACTCTCTCTCTCTCTTTCTCTCTCTCTCTCTTGAAGAATGTGTGTGGGAGAGTGTTGAAGGAGGGAAGAAAGGAGGAAGAAGAGGAGGAGGAGCAGGAAGAGTAGGAGCAGGAAGATGAGGTCATTGTTGGCAGACTGTGGTCACTAGACTCTTGAAGACTGTGTACCCTGATATTGGTGAATGAATAGTAATAGTCCTGGTGAAACGTACAGACCAACATACAAAACATCAACACGATAAAATAAACAAAAACGATCCCCCCTAAAAAATACGACCCCCAAAGAACAACGACCCCCCAAAAACGACCCCCCTAAAAAAAACGACCCCCCAAAAAACGACCCATCCGAAAACGACCCCCAAAAAACGACCCCCCAAAATACGACCCCCAATAAACGACCCTCCCTAAAAATACGTAAACGAGATGAATAAAATTAGAATAAAAAAGAAAACAACAGAGAATAATTTAAGACCCTCGCCGGTGTTAAGAGGCAGGTGAGCTACATAAAAGGTGAACACAGGTGAACACAGGTGAGCACAGGTGAACACAGATGAGAGAATGATTATATTGGTGAGAGAGAAGTGAGGAAGAGAGGTAGAATGATTATAAAAGATAGTTAGGATACGTTAGAATGGTTGTTGAGTTGGAGAACTGGTGTTTATTGCGTTGGGGAGAATGATGAGGTGCTAGAATGATCACAAGTCAGGAGTAGAATGATGTTTGTTTTTTGTTTTTTTACGGGGATTAACCCACCCGGGCACAGGTCACTGACCCACATCGGGGCCTGGGGGGCGTAAATGTAATAATAATAATAATAATAATAATAATAATAATAATAATAATAATAATAATAATAATAATAATAATAACAATAATAATAACAATAATAATAACAATAATAATAACAATAATAATAATAACAATAATAATAATAATAATAATAATAACAATAATAATAATAACAATAATAATAACAATAATAATAACAATAACAATAACAATAATAATAACAATAATAATAATAATAATAATAATAATAATAATAATAATAACAATAATAAAACAAATAACAATAATAATAATAACAATAACAATAATAATAACAATAACAATAATAATAATAATAATAATAATATTAATAATAATAATAATAATAATAATAATAATAATAATAATAATAATAATAAAGAAATACAAAAATGAAAAAAAGATCAAGAGTGAGAAACAATATATGTATGTTGTGTTGTCCAAGTAAGAGAAACACTTGAAACCCTGCAATTGTGTGTAAATGAGGTAGAAAGTCAGATGAGCAACCTGGGACTTGGTCACATATGACAGCAGAGTCTACCATTACATAACACATTATGCTTCCAATATCTTCCCAAGCGGTAGTACCTCCCTGTTTGGTAGCTGTCTGGTACTAGAATGATCACAAGTCAAGAATAAATTGACCAAAAGTGAAGTTAGAATGACGAATGATTAGGGGTTAGAATGATGAAAAATAAGCTAGTGTTAAAGATATACGAGTCAGAATGATAAAATAATTAAAGGGAGAATGATCAAAGACATATTAGAATGACCAAAGCTAAAAGTGAGAACGTCTTTGGCATCAATAATGGCATTGATAGAGAAGGAAGGCTTGTGGCACTCTGAGACGTACTGAGAGTGGCAGACACAGACCTACGAGTATATAGAGTGGCAGACACAACACCTGGGGAAAAAATGGCAGATTTCCTCTTGACTTAAATACGCTCGACATGTGAGAAGTGACGCAAGATTGATTAAACAAGTGAAAAGGTGACGAACTACATCCTTGCCAGAGAGAGAGAGAGAGAGAGAGAGAGAGAGAGAGAGAGGATTTGGTGTAAACATCTTTATACTTCTTGAAGGATGTGGTTTTGAGGGAGGAGGAGGAGATGAATTATAGGGGAGGGAAAAGGAGAAGAGAGTTTTGGAGAGGGAGGAGATTTATGGAGAGGGAGGAAGAGGAGGGAGAGGGAGAGTTATGATGAGGAGGAGGAGGAGGAGAGGAGTTACGGGGAGCTAAAAGAATGTTTTGGTGAGGAAGAGGTTCTTACATCACTATAAACTGACACACACACACACACACACACACACGACGATGGTACTCCATAGGCTCATGGACGTGTTAGCAACCACCACCGGACTGAATTGAATGCATTTTGTTACAGACAGCGGCTAGTTTGTTGTGCACCCTATACTCCTCCTGTGGGCGGCAGCACAAAAAAGTTTACAGAATAGAGGTCACTTAATGGTGTGTATAACAGTCCCCCGTGGTCAGGATTATTATGCCATTAAATGCTACGAGGTATTTCCAGTATATTGTTTGTTTACTTGTGGACAAAGAAGTTGACTCCATACCCGTGTGAGGGGGCATACTGCAGTGTGAGGCATACTTTATATATATTGTTATTCACATCTTCATGAAAGGCATTCAAGCACATTACAGTGTCTGTCACAAAAAGGTTCTATCTTCACACAGTCGAGGACGTAGTGTTGGAGTGTGTGGCCATATGTCTGGCCACACACCTAACATTAAGTCTTGTTCACATCTGCCTGAGGGACATACTGCCAGAGGTACTTATATCCTAACCTTAGTCTAGCGATTACAACATCTTGTGATCTTGATACTTGCCCCATATACATGTTTCACTTGATACATCTCACCATGGTAAACAGTGGATTGACTAGTTCCTGTTTCCAATTGTCTACTGTCTTCTAATTAATTAGCAAGTTATTTCCTGATTACAGTTTTAAGGGTTCCTATTGGTGACAGCTTAAGCCTAGGGCGTCAAGTGCAAGTAGTGAAGATGAGGCGTCAGTGATGATGATACGGTCAGCGGTATTGTCTTAAGTCTTGTGGCCCCGAGTCTGGCAACTAATTCAATTTCTTCCATTGATTTTAACTCCTTCTATATTGTCATTAGGTTGAGTCACACTGAGAGCCCTTTCTGCCTTCTCACACACGTCTTTAGAGAGCCATCAGTGTAGATGGTCTATGTGATGTAATTTTCAATAGGTAGGTTGAGTATGTGTTCAAGAGCTCTCACTGGCGGTGTGTTGGAGAGAAGGACTGTGTATTATTAGTCGCTTGGCCTGGTATGTGGGTGACAGGTAAGTGCTGTTATGTCTCAAACTTTGTAATGTTTCTTTACTCTGAACATCCTCATATGTGTAGCTGTAAATTGTATCCATTTAGATTCACCAGTTATATGACCGCCGGGGGGGGGGGTTACTTGTCCGGCCGTCATGGTGGATGTGTAGATTATTTTAATATTTTTTTTAGCTTTGTATTTCAAATTATCTTATGTTTTTTTCCTCAAAGTAAATCCAAATATAATGTTGATCTCACGAATTCTTCCGATGACGTCACTGAATGTTGGAAAGTTTAAAAGCTATTATTATTAACAGACGAGATTAACTTGTTATTGTTGTTTGTAAAATATTAAAACCGTGCTGTGTTGTGTTGTGTTGTGTTGTGGTCTTTAGCCCACCTTCAGCAGTACCTTGGGTGGCGTATTATTTTCTGCATGATATTATCAAAGGTAGGGTTTACATAACTCTTTCGTTATGTAGCTTCACTTGGTACACTTTCCTCGGTGTATTTCTCTAGAAATCTCTTCAGAGATTTATTTTCCACCTTCCATAAAGGAATACAGCATCGATGAACGGCTGCACAAGTCCATTGAAAACCAAGCTTGTCGACTGGAAGCTGCTGTGTATGTTGAGAGAAGGCATGTCTTCTTTCCACAATCTTTTCGAGAAGCATTTGTTTTATGTTTAGATGTGATGTCTCTAACTGCTGAGAAACAAAGTACTTCTTCTCATATTTTTTTTTCGATTTTTCATGCGCCAGGCGTATTGAGCCAGGAATAGATATATATTGTAAAAAAATAAAATAAAAAGTCTTTCCTCCATACAGTCGTACTAATTGCAGGAAACTATTTTTTTCGTTCCTTTTTAATTACAAACAAAAGACTTAAATAAGGCATTATGGGCGTAATTCAATGAAATGGCTGTATTTCACTCTGATGAGAGGATTGGGACTCAGGCACAGAGCTCGGTGAAGTTGAATGTGAGTCGAGCATTCGTGAGGAAGTTGATGCCAAGAATTACACCATAGTTGTTATCATTAGCGACGTAAAAAGGTGCCCAGTTAGTATTACCCATGTAGGTGATGGGGACAGGGGACACGTATCCGAGCACCTTATCCTGCCCCGTTACCGTGTTGCACTCGCGGACACACACTGATGGTCGGTAGTGGAGGTGCAGCTGTTGCGCGTATTCGGGTGTTATGTAACAGTAGGTACAGCCTGTGTCCAGCAGGCATGAAACAGTCTGGTTTCGGATTTTACATGTGGCTGCTAAAGGGGTTATGGGCTTGAGAAGGTGTTTGGAGGGTGCCAGTAGGGTAAGAGTGGGGTTTTTGGTAGACAGGTCCAAGACGGACTGACTTAACACGTCCATTCCCAACACAAATGGCGCGCCTTTCCTCGCCACAATCAAAGAAGGCCGGAGTTTATATGCACCGAGCTGTACCTTCATTTCCAGCCGACCATAAACTCCATTTTTCGTTGGCCCACTACCGGTATCGACCGAAAACTTTTCACGGTCCACTATATAGTCTTGAAGTCCAGCAGAGATGACAAAATCTAACGGTATAACTGATACATTGGAACCACTGTCGAGGCAGAAGGTGACTTTCAGGCGACGCTTTGTTTGGTTCTGTTCATCTACATCGTAAAGGTATCCCGAAACCAACAACTCCCGAGGGCACCGACTGTAGGTGACAGACACTGGATATGAGGTCTTTTCCATTTTTGTTAAATATAGTAAATTGTTTTCAAGATCACCGAGACATTGAATTAGAATTCGGGGCTAAATGTAAAAAAATACCCCCATGTACTTAGGTTGGAATTTTCAATAGTATTGTAAGAGACAAGAAGGTGAAGATGGTAACGGGGTGGTGGTGCCATGCTACTGCTCGGCCTTCCTCGGCGCCTACTGCACCGTAGAAACTCTTGAGTTAGACACTTAGGAGTTGTACTGTGTGCCGGAGCCCCACAAGGTGAAGGACGAGCTGCAGCTCACCTCACCGCAGGAACTGTAATCCGTAATTCAGTTGGTCGAGGAGGAGACCGTGACCACACTCTCCAGCCCACCGGACCTCGCACTAACCTAACCAGCCCACCGGACCTCTCACTAACCTAACCAGCCCACCGGACCCCTCACTAACCTAACCAGCCCACCGGACCTCTCACTAACCTAACCAGCCCACCAGACCTCTCACTAACCTAACCAGCCCACCGGACCTCTCACTAACCTAACCAGCCCACCGGACCTCTCACTAACCTAACTAGCCCACCGGACCTCTCACTAACCTAACCAGCCCACCGGACCTCTCACTAACCTAACCATTCTTGAGTTTTTGAAATGAGATGAAGATGCAGGTACAGTAATTATTTTTTTGTATCCTGTGTATTTAGTATTTGAAGTTACTGTACCTGTTCGCTCGTTACCTAATTGGTTCTGAAAAATTAGGTGACTTAGTGTTACCTGAGGAGGAGGGGTAATTGGTGAGTGTGAATGGATGATGGCACACACACACCCACACACACACACACACACACACACACACACACAGCACACAGCACACAACTCATAAGATACATACAGCATAAAAGATACACATAATATACACACAAACACATATAACACATACCACACTCCACCATACCACACCACCTCATACCACACCACCTCATACCACACCACATACCACACCACCACATACCATACCACACCACACCACCACATACCACAATACACCACCCCACCACATACCACAATACACCACCACATACCATACCACACCACCTCACACCACACCACACCACACGAGGAAAAAAAGAGAGAGAGGAACAGAGAAACAGACAGACGGACATAAAAACAGACAAACAGACATACAAACACAGACAGACAGACATAAAAACACAAAAAAACATCCCCCTCCAAAAAAAAAAAAAAGTTTCCAGAAGACGTAAGGAAAACCCCTCCAGAAATAATACTGAAGGCACCATCATGGAAAATTACACCTTGATGATGAACTGAAGGAGGCTGTGTGTGATCCACCCTTCATACGAGAGTTAAAAACCGATTCCTGGGGGTTGAAATCTTGAGAAGTTTACTAAAGTTCCACCAAAACTTTTTCTCTCTGTTGGAGGGTAAAAAATAAAACTTCAGACATTTCTCAGGGAGTCTAATGCATTTTGAATAACTAGGTAATGCATTTTGAAAGGAAATTTTATGTGTGGTATTTTTTTTTTTGTCGTGGGATTTTAGGATTGTGTGTAATGATGATAATTATATATTGTAGAAGGTTGTGGTCGGTGTCTTATAGTAATGGAGGCATAAGGTGATGTTGTCTTGATAGTTTATTATGTATTGTTACCTGGCATTGTAAAGTGCAAGGTGTATCTTTGTATTGGTAAACATACACGAACTGTAATTATACCGCCACCTTCACACCTACACACTACCACCTACACACCACCAGCACCACCTACACCACCATCACCACCACACCACCGCCACCACCTGCCACACCACACCACCCACCACCACACCACCTGCACACCACCACAACCTAAGCACTACCATCACCACCTACACCACCACCACCACCCGCACACCCAATCTGCTAACCACCACCACCACCCGCAACAACCACCAACCACCACACACCACCACCCCGCACAACCACCACCCACCCACACCACCACACCACCCGCACACCACCACCACCACCCACACCACCGCCACCACCAAGGTAATAACCACCACACCACCATCACCACCACACACCATCACCACCTGCACACCCACCACCACCACACACCCACCATCACCACACCTGCACAACTAACATCACCACCCACACCACCACCAACACCTGCACACCACCAAACACCACCACACCACCCCACCACCTGCACACCACTACCACCTGCACACCACCATCACCAATCTACACCACCACTACCACCTGCACAATTCACCACCACCACACACCACCATCACCACCTCCGCACACCACCACCACCACACCACCGCCACCACACTGCACACACCACTACCACCTGCACACCACCACCACCACACACCATCACCACCTACACCACCACTAAACACCTGCACACACCACCACACCACCATCACCACCTGCACACCACTACCACCACACCACCGCCACCACCTGCACACCACTACCACCTGCACACCACCACCACCACACCACCATCACCACCTACACACCACCACTACCACCTACACCACCACCACCACACCACCTACACACCACCACTACCACCTACACACATAATTAAATTCTCTCTGATAAACCTTTCCAACAATGTGCATCGTCTTCAAAAGGCATCACGTATCACTGCTGTCGTTGTATTTGTCATAGTTGGGTCGATCAGTGTCGAGCAAAAGCGACACAGGTGATTGATGCACATCCCCTGGGCCACGTCTGGTAGTACTGATGTTGATTTTCACCTAAACTAACCTCACCTCACCTAACCTTGGTTCACTGGTAACAAGCGGTGAGGTGGGGGATCACACAACACCAGACACACTCACTTAGTTTGGGCACTGGTTATCTGCACAGCCTGGTTTCATGGGTCCTCTCTCTCTTATCTGCAGGTCCCTATAATCCCTCGTCAGTTTGCTGCAGTAATCCTTCACTTTCTCTTTAATGTCATTGTTGGTTTTCTTACACCGTTCATTAACATTGTAAATGAACTTGGTATTTAATATTCCCTCTACTAACTTTAGTCCAAACAGTGCTCGGTTAGAGTTGCTGTTGTTATAATGTTATTACTGTGTTTCAACAACAAAGGTCTTTAAGCGCGCAACGAGGTTAGTAATTACACTATTCTGACATTTTATAGACACTTCCTGCAGTAAAACCTCGTGACTCTCGCAACAGATGCAGAGGTGCGTTGTCTCCACCACAGGGAATGACACTATCAATACTTTAGTGTGGGTCCAAGTGCTCTCTAATGCTTTCATCAAGTCCCGAGTGGCCGTGTCAAAGCGGACAGGGGTTTGTATCCCTCTGAGGCTGCTTATTAAATCTGTGATGTGTTTTAAGGTTATGTATATTGATTGGTGGTCCGCGGGGTTAGTCATTATTATAGTGTTGAAGGAGACAACCAGAACGTCAATATTTGTCTCCAGAGCTACATGTAATATGGCCCACTGTCTCTATGTAGCTCAAGTCAGCATTGTCCTATAATTCCTGAGTCACTGTGGGTGATACTGCGACTCTCATGTCTCTGTCTGACATCACCGCCCAGGATAAACTTTAGATTCAAGCTCCGTTTTGGTGCCTTAAAGTCCTTGGTCAATGTCTGTACGAGTTGCCTTTTCATAACATGTATCGCCCTCTTGCAGTCATTGGTCCTTCATTATGGTCTCAGTTACTGTGTCTGCTGCAGCAACAATGAGATGATGATCCGCCGTGACGTAATCTCTGGTGGCTTGTGTGACTCGTTGATGTTGGTTACTGTTCTGAGTTAACATATTCAGCAGCTGGTTTAAAGAAGCCGCGTGGCTCAGTATATGAGATGCATTCATTACATCAACAAGTTTCTGCTTCAGTATTCATGACGCAAGTATACAGCTAAACTAAGGTGTTAGGTAAATCTCAGACACTACCTGCGTGATATTA
>NW_024726132.1:0-27976 GCF_018991925.1 Homarus americanus | reverse complement strand
ATTTTGTTTAGTAGATTTGTGTTGTTCGACGCTATATGCCCACTGCCATTACCATCTATTAATTTTAATAAACCCCAAGTCAAGTGAAAATAAAATCCAGTAAATTCCGACCGGTTACATATATATATATATATATATATATATATATATATATATATATATATATATATATATATATATATATATATATATATATATATGGATATATATATATATATGCAAGTAAATCAATATATGTATGTAAGGTCATACTATCACCTGACCATTGTGAATCTGGTCTCACCTCTCTGTATATATATACCTTGATTTGTATATTTCTAGTCTGTAATTTTATGAATTACACGAAGCGCATTGGGAACTTGTGCTTTCTTTCCTCAGGGGTTATATATATATATATATATATATATATATATATATATATATATATATATATATATATATATATATATATATATATATATATATATATATATAACCGGTCGGAATTTACTGGACTTTTAATTTCTCACTTGACTTGGGATTTATTAAAGATTATTATATGGTAATTGCAGTGGAAGCGCCCCTTTGAGAAAATCCTGAACCAGCACAAGAACACTTAAATCTACTAAACAAAATTAATTGTCCGTGACCCGTGGAAGGATAGCGTCTGTGACTGGGATGAATGAGACACACTGTAAAATTTACGCTTATATTCCCTCCAACACTACAGACACAATCAATAATGGTACACCAATATGTGCACCTCTTAATCTGAACTTAAAACACTACTCTGGGGAATAAAAGTTATACATGATGTTGAAATTATTAGAAACTCAGGCAATGCCTCATTAGAGAACTATAAGTTTAAAGAATTAAGAAATGTTGCTTACACACATGAAACAGGCGTTAAGGGCTTTCAACAAAATAATATCCAGCACTGAGAAAATGGTATTAAAAAATAAGAAATTAATAAATCTACAATGAATAGGCCTTAAGGGCACCCAACAAAATTATATCACCCCAACAGATGCACACTTCCTAACCTAACTTAACCACTACTCTGGGGAACAAAGGTTATACTTGAGATCGGAATTATAAAGAAAAATTAGATGCATTAAAGGAATTGAATCACAGTATCACTCTGGTTCCACTTAGTGACACAAATATTCAAAAAACAATACTATCAAAATCATTTAGGAACTATTACTACACACGTCAAGATAATATCAGTAACTGAAAAATGGTATTAACTACACACAAAAATATTGTCACTATTATTGAGATGTTACTGGGTCCACCAATACCCGTGAACCATGCTCCACCCAACTCAACATACACCCGTAATAAGGGAGATAAAATGTTCCTCTAGGTATCCCCTAGACTCCTGGTCTCAGTGTGTGACCATTTATTTACTCAGATTGCCTCAGTGTACTCTCAGTGCGTCCATGGGCGGGAAGAGAGAACGCCCGCAGGTGACCATGGCCAGTAGGTAACACTTCTAGCTGATAGAGGGCACGTGGTGTTGTGCACCCACGTGGTAAGAACTGATCACCCAATGCTGATGCTGGTCCCGTGTCGTTTTAGTTGTCGGGAGCACTCGTCCACTCAAGAGATCCTTTGCTACCCCGCTAACCAGTGACAAGCCTGCACTGATCGTTCCAACGGCGACAATCGCCAATCCTCAATCATCAACGACAGTCTCAAACGGCAGTCAATCTCTCTCAGTCAAACTCCTGTCAAGTGGGTTCTGACGGAAACCCTGAAATGAACTCACTGTTAGCTATTGTTAACTTTATCACTGCCCTATCTAAACCCTGTCTGAGATCGAATGAGACTTACTTGTTATACTGCAATAGAGTAACACAGGTGACTAGGCCACGTGACTATTTCTGTGACGGACGGGCAGGGACGTCTTGTTGATCCGAATGCTTCCTCTTGACTGAGAGCTAGCCAGCCTCGTGTCCTCTCAAGGCGTTAGCTTAGGCCTACGTGACATATTTTCCGCCTAACTAAGAACACCTTGGGACACCCGTAATATTATTCAGACTGATAAACGATCTATAATAATTCCAAATTCAATAATAGTCCCTTAACTTCATGAATCGCACCATTATTAATTCGGCAAATTTCATTTAATATCATATAGGCCTAGTTCCACAACCTCTTGCTATGTGCGGGGAGCCCTCTCTTCCCTTAGACGACCTTGAAAACTCAGTGTCGCCAATGGCGCGGCGTTTGAAATTACTCTGAAATTTCTGAATATTACATATATATATACAATCAACACCTCAACCCGCCAGGATTCGAACCCACGGCCCACAAGCCCATGACTGTGACCGGGTTACGCTACCTCTGGACCACCAGGATACTAAAAGCAGTCCTAGACTCTGTTATATTTCACACAAATCTTGTTCAACGAGCTTAAAGCGCCGTGAACCTCTAATGGGGACTACCCATATCACGTAGGTGGTCAGAGCAACGTTTTACCAAATCCGGCTTCGAAACACGAGGATCCATATATATTTCATTATTGGGCTAATGAAATATATATATACTAGCCGAATTACCCGCGCCTTGCGCTGAACATTTTTTGTCGACCATACATGGGGATACTTCATTTAGGGGACCACATGGGCCATGGATCATGTGTTTCATGACAAGATCATGGAGTTCTTTATCTTGCTCTTTCTTAGGGATTTCTGCAGAAATTGCCAAATCATATTCTTCGGCTTTGATTTTGTGCTCTGGAGTTATCCAGAAAAGAAAATGTGCATGGGGTAAACCTCTCTTCTGGTACTCAATGGTGTACAGCCATGCTTGCAAAGTACCAAATATTCCCTTCTTCATATGTTCCATAAACTTTTTCACTTTTAATCTGAAGACTCCCAACAATATCTGGTCGATCATGAATCTCTTGTCCGGGAGCCAAATTGTCAACAATTTCGGGCCAACGTGGATTACATGTCATAGTGTATAAAGTAATCTGCTCTTCCGTAGTGTCTCACAAAGGCCATCGCATCTGACCTTTTTTCATGAAGGTATCGAGGACCACTAGTATAGGTCGCTGGAAGCACAATGCGACGACCAACTTGATTTGGATCTCCACCAGCAGCAAGCAGACTATCACGTAAATCTGAGTAATTTTCAGCACGGAGACTTTGCTGTTCTCTTCTCAAAAACTTTAATCTTTCAGTTTCTATTTTGCAGTATGCATCCACCAAGAATTGCTGGAAGAGTCGCCTTCCAAGCAAGAGGTAGTTCCCTTCTCAGCACATAATATGGAAAGAGTAAAACTGCAACTGTGTGACTTTCCGACCATTTCTCCCTTGCAAATATATGTGGTAGCCGTCTGTTCCATATGGAAAAAACAATGGATACATCAAACGATCATAGGATCGATGTAGCTCTGAAATTCTCCTTAATCCACCTTGTTTCAACTGAAGAACAATATCTCTATTTTCTGTAGGCTCATTTGACATTAAAATTGCAACTTCAGCCCCTGTTGGTGCATTAAAACGCCGAGCATGTTCTCCCTGGGCACGCTTATTTTCCCAAATTACAATTTTCTTGTCATTTATGTTTCCTTGCCGTACTTGCTCTAGCGCAGTCTTTAGCTCCCTCACATAATGATTATTTTCATTTAACCAGGCTGTAATTCTCTCCAATATATCAGCATTCAAGTTTTGATGCTCTCCTCTTGCTCTCAGTTGATCTTCCAAAGTGTCCAAAAAGTAAACTCGAATGTATCTTGCTCTTCTATCTTCAGGAGGCATCAGTGACCCAAGTTGATGGTAAATTTGACCTTGGATTCTTACAGATGGATTCCAACCTTGGACAGATGCATCTTTGTGACCAAAGCTGGTCATGGCAAACAGAGAGTTGTACTCCCTGAGTCTTGACAAAAAGTGTTTGCTGAATTGACTTTCCCCAGTGAACAGTTCTTCAAATAACTGAGGCAGGGGTGGAAATTGATCCAGTGTAACCTTTCCATTTCCACAGCAAATTTCTTAGCGCCACACTGACAAAGTTTGGTCATTTCTCCAATTGCAGCCTTGTTACATGGGTCATTTTTGTCATACAGTAATGCAGAACGTTTAGCATTTTGAATCTCACGTTGTCTTAAATTTTGATACCTGTTTCTATCAGCAATCAAACGCTGTTGTCTCTCTTCTTCAGACTCATTTCTTCTTGCAACCATATGGCGAAATGCATCAGCAATCAAACGCTGTTGTCTCTCTTCTTCAGACTCATTTCTTCTTGCAACTATGTGGCGAAATCTATCTTGCTCCTGTCTTTCTTGATGCTCAACCAAGGTTTCATTTTGCCGAGACTCTGTTTGCCTCTGTCTTTGCCTAGAAAGTCGTTCTTCCCTTGCATCACAGCTTTCAGATTGACGACGAAGCCTCATCCTTTGTGCATGTGGAATATTTGCATAACTGGACTTTCTTTTCCGTGGCATAATGGATGTCTGAAAAGAAATAAATAAATGAAAATGTTAAAAAAGTAGAGGCATTAACTAATAATTTTTCTTGCCATAATTCTCGTGATGTTTTGTCATAGATAAAATGTCTAAATTTGCCAAATTTTTCTATAAAAGAGAGGTAATTTTTGTATGTTGTTTTACGTTTAATTAATAGAAAAAGCCCGGGATAATAGAGGTTCCAATACTCAAGTTATGGGCTTCCAAAATTTTCAATATAGTGGGGTTTAGCCCCCATTAGGGTGTCTTAATATTATTGAAATTTGCTGATATTTTGTGAATAGGCATCATTTATGGTCATTTACCTATGGTTTAAATTTCATTTAAATCGAAGGGAAAAAAATTTTAGTGGGGGGTTTGTGCCCCCCGGGGACCCCCTTTGATCAAAATGAAATATACTTATCCAAGTACCCTGGGTAATGTAGTTTCAGAATATATATGGTTATGGGGGTCTATCTCCAAAACCCTAGGAGGAGTTCGTGAACAAACAGACAGACAGACAGAGGCTACAACTTTATATATATATATATATATATATATATATATATATATATATATATATATATATATATATATATATATATATATATATATATATATATATATATATATATATATATATATATATATATATATATATATATATATATATATATATATATATATATATATATATATATATATATATATATATATATATATAAAACATTACTAAGAAATCTTTCTATAGAACCGATCCCAAGCCCACCCATGACCATAAGAATCTCTTAGTATTACCATTTCACAAAAATTTATCTCAAATTCCTTTACAACTAAAAACCTGGAACGTCAATGTGGCATTTAAAAACTCATGCACTGTTAAACAAATGCTAATCAAGAACTCCCCCAACAATACACGTGGCTGCATTTGTAAGGTTCCTTGCAAGGAATGTAATATGTTTTACTTAGGCCAGACAGGTAAAGATCTTGTAACTAAACTTAAACAACATAAATAGAGTGTTAGGACAGGCCAGGAATCCAATGCTCTGTTTGTTGATTTGAGGGATAATAAGCATTGCATTGATTGGGATAATACCTCCTCAATATTACCTTGTAATTCAATTGACAGTAGGAACATTATAGAATCTAGTCTCATTAAACATACAGAATCCGTCAACATGAATTTGAGTAATGATATGTACAAACTGGAAAATTTCGTAATTAAGAAGATTTGTAACCAGGTGGGAAGGTTGGGTCAGCTTACCCTCTGCTGTGGTGCTTTTTGAAGATTAGTCGGGTCATTACCTAATACCTGACCATTGTGGACTTGATCTCACCCTCCTCTGTACATATATACCTTGTTTTGTACTTCTCCTTAGTCTGTCCTCACCCCTGAAGATGTGAATTACACGAAAGCGCTTGGGAACTTCGTGTTTTCTTCTTTCCTTGCGGTTATCAGCATATACCTGGATCACGCAAACCCACAGTGATTTACTTGCATATACAGTGACCAAGGAAAATGGCCGCCTTGGATCGTTGTGTCTTGAGGGGAAGAGGAGGGGAGTGTGAGGAAAGACGACCTATTGGCCACTCTGCTAAGGCAGCTGGGGCAGTTGAGGAGTGAGCTTGCCACTGTAAAGGGGGAAAATGTAGCCCTCAGGACTGAACTCCATCAGGTAGGTGTCCTGCCTAGCAGGACACCTGCAAAGAAGGAGCAGGAGTGGAGAGTGGTTGTCTCCAAGGGGACTAGTGTCAGACTCAGGAAAGCTAACCAGGGTGTGGAGTGTAGGAACCCCTACCAGGTGCTGGAGGAAGCTGGCGAGGAAGAGAAGAGGCAGGACAGTATGGAGCAAAGAGAGGAATGGGCAGTTGTACAAACCCTGCCCACAGGTAAGGCCGTGGTAGTTGGGGACAGGCAGGTGAGGGTTTTAGATAGGACTTTTTGTGTAAGAGATAGGAAACGTAGGACTGGGATGTGTTTTCCTGGGGCTGGGATAGGGCATGTAGCTGAGAGGATAGATAGGGTTTTGTCAGGGGAGGGTACAAATCCAGTAGTGTGGGAGGAAACGACATAGGAAAGGTTAGGAGTGAGGAACTTTTCAAGAGGTATAGGGAGGCTCTGGGGAAGATTAGAGATAGGGGAGGGATCCCGATAGTATGTGGTGTCTTGCCTAGAAGAGGGGTTGGTCGTGAATGGCTGTCCAGGGCAATTGCTATAAATTGCCGACTGGAAAAACATTGTGCAAACAATGGTTGAGCACTCATTGATAGCTGGCAACGATTCTATGGCAACGACTACCTGTACAGTCGTGACGGAGTACACTTGTCTCGTGCGGGGGTAAAGACGTTGTCTGCATCCCTGGAGCGTGAAATTGTCACTCCAAAGGGGGGGTTTCGCCAGTAGAGAGAGGTCGGGGTAAGTGGGAGTCAAAAAACAAGCTGGTCCTGGGAAGTAAAATTGGTTACTCAGGACAAGGGTTAAAACAGGACCAGGGAAGGGTAGGTTTAAATGTATACTATACAAACAGTAGGAGCGTTAGAAATAAACTAGACTTGCTAAGAGCGGTTGTATGTACCGAGAATGTAGACGTCATAGCAATCACCGAAACTTGGATGAATCTGGCGAGAAATTTTTTTTATCAGAGTAAAGATCTTGCAACTAGAATTAAACAACACAAATACAGTGTTAGGACAGGCCAGGAATCCAATGCTCTGTTTGTTCATTTGAGGGATAACAAGCATTGCATTGACTGGGATAATGCCTCCTCAATATTACCATGTAATTCAATTGATAGTAGGAACATCATAGAATCTAGTCTTATTAAACATACCAAAGCATTCAACATGAATTTGAGTAACGGCATGTACAAGCTGGACAATTTTGTAATTAAGAAGATTTGTAACCAGGTGAGAAGGTCGGGTCACCTGACCATTTGACCTGACCACCAACCGTTGTTTGTTATTTAAAAATTAATAGGGTCAATACCTAATACCTGACCATTGTGGGCCTGGTTTCACCCTCCTCTGTATATATACACCTTGGTTTGTATTTCTCTTTAGTCTGTACTCACCCCTGAAGATGTGAATTACACGAAAGCGCTTGGGAACTTCGTGTTTTCTTCTTTCCTTGTGGTTATCAGCATATACCTAGATCACGCGCACCTCCAGTGATTTATTTGCATACATATATATATATATATATATATATATATATATATATATATATATATATATATATATATATATATATATATATATATATATATATATATATATATATATATATATATAATGTCAATACTACACACCTGTTCTGATTTCCACAGTCAAATGTACTTCTGATGGAGGACACACTTACACACTTACACACACTCATATACCTACAGTACACATTTACATATCTGTACTTACACAACTAAACACATACATATCTGCACTCCTACTGTGCACACTTACACATTAATAAACTTACATATCTGCACACTTACACACCCATATATTTACACATCTACACACTTAGACACTGACACACTTGCACACTTAATAAAGCTATACACTAACACACTGAACATATACACAGCTGCACACTTACGCATGTACACAACTGACACACCTCCACACTTCCACACTTTACATCTACACAGCTACACACACATTTACATCACTTACACACTTGTGCACCTTCACACTTGTTCACCTACACAGTTACACAGCTATACACTAACACACTTAACATCTACACAGATACAAACTTACTCATTTACATACCTACACTCCTACACACTTGCACACTTAACATCAGCACATATACACACTTACACACTTAAAATCTTCACAGCTACACACCTTGTACACCTACACACTTATAAGCCTACACACGTACACACCTGGTAACATACAGCTGCCTCGTTCAAACTTCTCCTAGCTTATGTTCTGGAGCAATAAGCAGGACTTCCTCTTCCCCACCTCCTCCCTGTTTCCACTGCCTCCCTCTCTGCACCTCCTCCCTCTCCCCACTTCCACCCTCTATCTATCTCCACCCCTTCCTCTCACCCTCTCCCTCTCCCCTTATCCTAACCTCCTCCCTCTCGCCACCTTCCCCCTCTATCTATCCCCCCCTTTCTCTCTCCCTCTCCATCTCCCTCTCCCTCTCCCCATTTTCTCCCTCTCCGCTCCTCCTTATCCCAACCTCCTCCCTCTTCCCACCTCCCCCTCTATCTATCTCCCCCCTTTCTCTCCCACTTTCTCCTCTCTCCTCCTCCTTATCCCAACCTCCCACCCTCTCTCTCTCTCTCTCTCTCTCTCACTTCCCTTTCCCTAACCTCTTCCCTCTCCCTCATTTCCGTCCTATTTCCCCACTTTTTACCTCTTCCTGACCTCCTTTCTCTCTCCTCACCTCCTACCTCTCCCCCATCTCTTCCATCCCCACCTCCCTCCCCTCCCCCTGCCCCGCCTCTCACCACGGGGAGGCTCTGCAGCTACGTCAGCGAATACCAAGTGACCTAATTTGCACTCCAGTGACCCTACTTCACCCTTCACTATCAGGTCATGGTTTCCGATTTTGCAGGAGAGGAAGTGTAGTGTGTGTGTCGCCTTATTAGTATTGGTATTAAGTGCTGGTGCTAGTTGATCTCGTCAAATGTACTTTTTTTTAGTTAAACATATTTATTGACACAGCTTGGAGTACAGTTTGCCTATTCTGTATCAGTCAGGTCTTGACACTGAGGGTGGTATCACTGCCACGCAGAACAGAGGAATAGATCTTATTCATGAACAATATATATAGGTCAGATTCATGTTGGTTGATGTCGCTGTTCACTGCCATGCAGGACAGAGGTTCGTACACAAAGAAATACATCAATTCATTAGCAGTATATATATGGGTGATATCACTGTTCACTGACATGCAGGACAGTGGTTCATATACATTGCAAATTTGGGATAAACAACAAGAATGTCCTCAAGCAACCCCGATTCAATGTAGTAATTACAAAGTTCATGATACAATAAGCCAGGTGACCTGAAGTCTTTGACAGTGTCACATTCAATAATAAAGTGTTCAAGAGTATGCTTTAAAGGTTCATCACAAAGTTTACATGCTGAGTGATCCGGTATGGGTACAGCGTTACTAGCGTGCCAGATGTGTCTGTATCCTAGACAAATTATGGCCACAACTATATCACATTGTCTAGTTCTGCCCTTATGCTGGCCATACTGGTACCTCTTGTCACAAAATTTATCATATTTATTAATGCTACAACTACCAGGTCTCAATGCATTTCTCAGTTCTTCTAGATCAGAGTTCATGAATCTGACTTGAATGTTTTTAAGAGCAGCATTGGACAGCCCAAGGTCACGGGCAACATTTTCTTTCTTACATGCCTCATTGGCGAGTCTATCAGCACAATCATGATACCTAATTCCAACATGGGACGGAATCCACACAAATTCGACACGAGAGTTGTTCTCATAGGAAGTTATCACATTTCTTTTAATATCACATACAACTTTAGACATAGAACCTGACGGGCTGTTCATTGATTTCAAAGCACTTTGAGAGTCACAGAATATCACCCCACCTAGATTTTCTTTAAGGTAGTCTGTGGCTAAGTAGATTCCAGTTAGTTCAGTTTGTGTTGTGCTGGCCTAGTTGTCCAGCCTTTGCTTGTTTGACACTATCATCTCTTTTTATTTATATATTACAATTGCACAACCTGTTCTACCTATATTTGTCTGCACAGAACCATCAGTAAAAGCATAACATTCACTTGATTTAATACTCTCTATGTGTCTGTTAATAGTTTCTAGTGTGACACATCTCTTCACATCGGTGTTTAACATTTGCTTACTACCAACAGGAGTGTAATTAATAGGAACTGATATATCCAGCCAAGGAGGAATGGCCTTAATACGTTCGTCTGGGATGATTGGGACATTCAGTTGCAAGAGATCTGCAACACTTTTATGAAGCCACGCCCCAAAGAGAGTCTTTTGTGGAAGGTTAGCAAGATAGTCGGGATTACTTAGATAGAACATCAACTCAGTTTGAGCTGTAGTTTGGGGACCATTGTTCTTCAAAACTTTGACACAAAACATGGTAATAAGTAGAGCTATCCTCTCAGGGCAGCCGAGCTCTTTCCTCGTGTTTACAATTCTGGTTGATTTGGGGCATCCTAGAATCATGGGCATGGCTTCATTTTGCACTACCTCAAGGCTGTTGAGTTGTTTAGGCAGAATTTTCACAAGATGGAGAGCATGATAGTCAACTACAGAACGAATAAAGTGAAGATACAAAGTACCAGCATACGAGTAGGTGATGTTAATTCCATAGCCCTTGCCAACAAGGGTTCTGAGGGGTTTAGTGCGCTGCATTAATTTGGCAAGAAGGTTGCCGACAAAGTTTGCATTATGCACACAAATTCCAAGATATTTATAAGAGCTACACAGTTCCAAGGGCACGCTGTTAATGTTAAAGTCAAGAGGCAGAGGGTGAGCAGGACGAGGATTGAGGACCCTCGTCTTGTCACCAGATATTATGAGACCACATTCCTCAGCCCTCTGAGTAAATACATCCAGCAAGGCTTGAAGCTTGAGTTTGGTCTGTGGCATAATGCAGATATCATCAGCATAACATATTACAGCCTCATTTGGCTGAACTGGAATGTCAGCAATAAGCTTGTGCATCAGTATATTAAATAGCATAGGACTTAACACTCCTTCCTGAGGCGTGCCAAGCTCAAATGCTCTCATTCTGGTACTTTTGACTTCCCCAAACAAAACACTGGCATACCTGTTGGACAGATAACCCTTCATCCATGTCAGGAGGTTACCTTGGATGCCAAAATTAGCTAGTTGCTCAAGTATAATGTCTCGATTAGCTACATCAAAGGGTGATTTAAGGTCTATGAAGGCTGTTTATGTCTTATCTTTTGAGTGAACAAGATATTCTGCAAAGCATGTCTGCGTGCTGCGCCCGGGCATAAACCCATACAGAATAGGGGCCAGTTTGTCTTTGACTTGAAACATGAGATGGTTGAGAACAACTCTTTCAAGGACTTTACACCTACAGGATGTGAGTGAAATGGTCCTGAAGTTTGGAGAGTTAGCTTTAGGGATTGGTACTATGTTTTCTTGAGTCCATGTCTTAGGCAGAATACCTTGTGTGAGGCTCATTTGATACAGGTCAAGCAGTGGATGGTTAGAGATTTCATTTAATACTCTCAGGGTGTTATAGGTTATGCCATCCTCACCATGGAAGAATGATTCACCTCTTATTAGTACTGTTGTTAGTTCGTGGTGGGATATAGGAAACTGGTAGGTAAGGTCTGGTGAGGAACAGGCGATTTGAATATTGAAACGCCTATTACTCTTTGTGGTTTTAAGATATTGCTGTATGTCAGGAGGCAGGGAAGTGATCTGTGAAACACTGGACCATTGGTCTAATAGCATGTCAGCATATTCTGCAGGGCTGTGATGAACACTAGGGGTGGGTGACTTGATAATGGCTCTAATTTTGTTCCACACTTCTGCTAGAGTGGTTGTTATATTAATTTCCTGTAAGAATTGTTCCCAATAGGTGTTTCTTACCTTACTTTTGAGTGCACGAAATGCTCTGTTAGCTTTGAGGAATGCCAGGAGGTTATCACTAGTTATATTTTGCTTATAAGTGTTGGCAAACTGTTTTACCTTCTCTCTTTCTCTGTCGAGGATGGGGTCATGTGTCCACAGAGGTGGTTCAGTGCTACCCCCTTCCTCCTTGACTTAACCCAGGTGGTATAATATATGGTAATGACATTTACAAGATCACAGCAAAATTCATCCACTGATCCAGGTGTATATCCAGCATACCATCTGTGAATGTAGGCCATGATGTTCAGTTTAAGATTACCTGGGATGTTAATTCTAAGCTTAGGATGGGATTCACACTTGACACCAGCAACAGTGTATTCAGTAAGTATTGCATAATGATAACTGACTTGGTGGTCTGAGATGACCCTAGGCTTGACATTACTCTCTACTAGGTTATACCCAATCACAAAATCAAGTCTGCCCCCATCAGATGTGTCACTTTGTCTGTGTCGTACACAGTGATATTATGATTGTTGATGTAATTCACGAACATCCTCCCATTAGAGATACACTGGGCATCACCGAGAACAGTGTGGCGAGAATTAAAGTCACCCATACACAGCATACCATTGTTACCTGATGGCTTTGGTAATACGTCCGCTCGCAGCTCATTAAAATTAATATAGATGTTATACAGCGAAAATTGACTGTTTGCTGTCCTTACTGTAAATTGTTGATAGTGAACTCTTTCATCCTTGTGGGTTTTCACCCATTTACAGACCAGACCATTCTTTACATAAGTGAGGAGGCAACTTTCTGCTCCATTATTGTAATCTGTAAAGCCAACTATCCTGGGTGCAGCTTTCTTCTGGGTGCTAGACATGTAAGGTTCTTGTAAGCCAATTATATAAATGTTAAAACCTTTAACAAACTATTGTAGATCATTAATTCTGCGGTTAACACTCCAGATGTTCCATGAAATGAACCTAAGCGTTTGTGTTACTCGTTCCACCTTAACTTGAGTATAGAGAGTCGTGCTTTGGCTTCATAGATCAACCTAACCAATAAGTTAACCGTTTCAAATTCATCACCCCTCGGAGTTCTTGATAATGCATCTTACACTCTTACAGCCCTTATTCCTGTAGAAGTTTTATACACAGGTTCCTTTATTAGTCCCGCGAATTCCTCCTAAAAAAATCTTGGAAGAAGTACAGGGTTAAGGCCAGTTTTCAGACCTGGGGTTATTAAAGAGACCACGCTGGCAGTCTGGGGCTCATTCTCTCCATTCATGCTTCCATCACTATCAGTCTCGCTCTGGCTACTCACCCTCCAGTTCGCATCATTATGAGAGGAAGCACCAGCTCCTTCAGAAGCTCCACTGACACTATTACTCTCATTGTTCACTGGTACACTTACTTGGCAGGCTTTAACCTGACCTGCATTGCTAGCGAAGGAGAGTCACTGTGGCTGTTGACTTCAGGTGGTGAAGGCGATCCGGCCGCGTTGGCATCACTGAGTGTGACCGCTATTGTGGGTGGGGGCGGCCTCCCAGGACAACCGGGGTGCCAGGCCATCACACCCTCCTCCCTGCACCTGGGACACTGCTTCCTGGGTGGGGAGGTGTGGCTGTTGATTTCAGGCGATTTAGGCGACCCGGGAGTGTTTGTGTTGTCGTGACTGAGCGTGACCTCTGTTATGGGTGGAGGCGGCTTCCCAGGGCATCGGGGTGCCAGGCCGTCACACCCTCTTATACACTGGGGCAGAGAGGTGATATGTAGGCCAGCGGTGTCCAGGTAACAGGGACTTGTGTGAATGGGCTGAGTTGTTTGAAGTGACCCTTGAGTAACACTGATAGGGGTTACACCCAATATTCACCAACTCACTGTTAAATTCCTGTTCCCACCAGCCCAATATAACCACTTGAGACACCACATGAAGTCATTAACACGTGTGGTAAGCGCCAACAATCAGCAGAGGAGGGGAGGGAGGGAGTGTGAGGCTTGGAGACACATGACCGGGGCCCCGGAGTAGGCTTCACGGGCACCAGGGCACTGTGGATGCCAGAAGCTGTCACATTGATTACTACACTACACCCACAAATACCACTTTATACGTTGTCATAGCTCACTGACACTGATGTGAAGTCACTAAGCATAACACCCTGTTTCACAATGCGCGAAATACTGTATAAGTTAGTTTGGTTATCCTTAGTGTGTGGTGTGTGGCACACAGGTGGTGAACGGTGGCTGGCAGAATGCTGGCCTGGCACCTCAGCGTCTGACTTCTGACCTCAACCTTAATGGCGGGGACTGGGTGCCACCTTCACTGTATCACGTCACACTGTATTTTCCTCTATACAGTTTGATTATGGTACATAATTATACAGACCACGTTTATAGGGTCGAGGTACCGAGATAACTAAGGCACACAAGGAAACTTCTCACACCTGTACCAAGCTTCACACAGCGCTGAAGCCCAGTCAGGTCAGAGGACGACGAGCGGGTGTGACCTCCCCCTACGGTGCCCTTTGATGAACTCGTCAAATGTACTGATTGAATGTGATTGGTTAGTACGCATTTGTTTAGGTTTAGTTACGTTAAGTTTGGTTTGGCTAGGCTAGGTTAGGCTAGATAGGGTTTGGTTAGGATTTGTTACGTCAAGTTTGGATTAGTTAGGCTAGGTTAGGTTAGATTAGTTTAGGGTTTGTTTAGGTTTAGTTAGGTTACGTTAGGTTTGTCCATCGGATCCACTGTCTCTTTTTGAGTAGATCATCGTGAGATTTTTGCATTTATTGATTTTCGGCGTTGTTAGTCAGCTCTAGGAATGTTTTCTCTTCTATCCTGCATGACTGATTGGATAACTGACTGAGCGATTAGCTCACAGAAACAAAGAAATCTTGCTCACCCGGCCCATGCATCTTATTACCCCTCACTGCATCCCGACCCGTGCACCTCATGGGGATCACAGTCACTGCTCGTGAGCGCTAACAAGGAGTCTACACCCACTTGATCTTGTCGCTGGCTTCATCCAGCGGCCAGCAAGTGGAAAACATCATTGGCGGACTTGACTCAAGGGAGGAGGAGAGTTTGTATTGCGTTGTTTATCATTAATACGACTTTCTCTGCCAATTAGCCTTAATGTTCAACTGTTGACATTCTAAATGGAATAAGGATTGTCAGTCTTCCACTATGTTCTGACCTCACTAGGGGAAAGGTCACGGCAGGGTTAGCTCCGGAGGGATAATTATCAGATATGGCCAGTGCTATGTGCGGTCTTGGGTATGAGAGTTTGTTGACCAAACTGGAGTGGTCCATGGAAAAATTGGCCAAGGCCAATGAAGAAATTGAGAGGGCCACGTTGGAGAACCTGAAATTAAAAGAAGAGCTGGTGAAGTTAAAAGGGGAGGCTGGACAAGTAAAGCCAGTGTCTGACGAAAACTCAAGCGAGTGGAAAGTTGTGAGTAATGGGAGGACCAAGCTGGTGGTGAAGAAGTACACCAAGGATACGTCAACAACGACAACAACAGCTAAGTGTACCAACTCGTTCAGTCCCTTGATAGACGAATTGGACGTTAGTACAGTCAGGGACAGGGATGACAAGGAAGGTATAAAAACTTTATTTGTTGGTGACTCACAGGTAAGGTACATGGACAGGGCCTTTTGTGGTAAAAACAAAAATAGGATGAGGGTATGTTTGCCAGGAGCTGGGGTGGGGGATATAATTGACAGGATGGACAATATCTTGTCTGGTAATGGGAACAAACCCATTATCTGCCTCAGTGCAGGAGGCAATGATATTGGTCGGTGTAGGAGTGAGGAGCTTCTTGATAAGTTCAAGGCAGCTATAGATCGTATTAGGACTAAGGGAGGGATCTCTATCATATGCGGTGTCCTGCCTAGAAGGAGAGTTGGCAGTGAATGGTTGTCAAGGGCGGTTGGTGTCAACGACCGTCTTGACAGATATTGCAAGTCAATATCAGTCCCATTCATTGACAACTGGGACAACTTCTATGGCAGAAGGGACCTTTATGCTAGGGATGGGGTGCACCTGTCTAGGGATGGAGTAACAACCCTTTCTGGGGCTCTAGAGGGGGCAGTTCAAAAGATATCGAAGTCTTTAAACTGCTAGGGGAACATATGAGCACGGGGGTGGAGGAGACTGCAGTGGGAGTGGGTAAACAAAGTGAAAGATTACAGGGAAATAGTGTTAGGAATGATGACAAAACTGAATTAGACAGGGAGTTTAAAACTAAACGCGGTAAAAGGAGGACTCAGAACACGACTAACTTAAATGTATACTACGCAAACAGTAGAAGTATGAGAAACAAAATGGATGATATTAGGGCCTTGGTATGTACCGAAAAAATCGATATAATTGCATTCACTGAAACATGGATCAACCTAGACACACGTGAGTTACCAGTTGAATACCAAATTGTGGGTTACAAACTGTTCCATACCGATAGGCAGACCAGGAAAGGAGGCGGAGTAGCAATCTATGTTAGGGATAATCTGAAGTGTGAAATAAATAAGGAAATAAAAACTGAGCGGAATACAGAAACAATTTGGATAGAATTAATCGACGGTAGAGAAAAATTAATCACAGGAGTAATATATAGACCTCCCAATCTTGATAGAGTCAAAGAGCGACTTATCTGGGATGAAATGCGCAGGGCTTCCATACACAACAAAGTCTGTATAGTAGGCGAATTTAACCTTGGCCAAATAGATTGGACTGACCTTACAGGTAACTCAGAATCAGAGGATTTCCTCGAGACTATCCAGGACTGTTTTCTAAGTCAACATATAACTGAACCCACACCGGGTAATAATATACTCGATTTAGTTCTGTCAAACAGAGAAAACCTCATTAGCAGGGTCGAGGTAGGGAACGAATTTGCAAACAGAGATCACAAAGAAATTAGATTCCAGTTAGACTTTCAGGGCAGACGTAAGGAAAATTCCACTAAAGTACCAGATTTCAGAAGGGCGAACTTTGACAGTTTAAAGAGGCAGCTGAGAGAGGAGGTGTCGCTCTTGGCCGTGAACCTGTCAGATGACACCCATCTGATAACGAGATCTGAGATTGCCGAGTTCCACGACAATTTAAATAGTGAGTTACTTAATGCACAAAGGCGGAACATACCATACAAAAAACTCAGATCAGACAACAATGACCCTAAATGGATTAATAACTATTTAAGGAACATCATTGGCCAAAGGAAGGCTATAGGTAGAAGGATAAATCGTGGCGAAATTCACCTCCGGGACTTTTATAGGGTATTGGCGAGTAGGGTTAAAACCGAGATAAGGAAAGCAAAGAGGAATAATGAGGTAAGGATAGCAAGGGAGGCGAAAACAAACCCCAAAGGATTCTACCAAATGTATCAAACTAAAACACGAGAAAAGATTGGACCAATACGGTCAGACACCGGCGAGCTCACTGATAACGACAGAGAAATGAGCAATAATTTGAATAAATATTTTTCAATAGTTTTCACCACCGAAAATTTAAACATGATACCCGAGGCACCGACTCTATTCAGAGATAGTGAAGAAAACAAATTAAGTGAGATAGTAGTGACTAGTAATGATGTTAGTAAGCAAATAGACAAACTAAAGCCTAATAAGTCACCTGGTCCCGATGGGATATTTGCCAGAGTATTAAAGGAATGTAAGGAAGAGCTTAGTATGCCCTTAGCAAAGTTGTTTAACATGTCCTTAAAAACAGGTGTAGTACCAGAATCCTGGAGGATAGCGAATGTAATACCAATTTTCAAGAAGGGGGATAGATCACTATCCTCTAACTACCGCCCAATCAGTCTAACATCAACAGTAGGCAAATTACTGGAAGCAATCATCTCAAACTCTATTCGAAATCACCTGGAGAAGCACAGATTGATCAATGATTCCCAGCATGGCTTCACAAGCCGACGCTCTTGCCTAACTAATCTATTAACATTCTTTTCATCAGTTTTCGAATAGGTGGACGAGGGGCACAATTATGATGTGATATATCTCGACTTTAGCAAAGCCTTCGACAGAGTCCCCCACGAAAGACTAATTAGAAAGGTAGAAGCACATGGCATCAAAGGTGACATCCTTAAATGGATTAGGGCGTGGTTACAGGACAGGAAACAGCGAGTGAGCATTAATGGCACTAAGTCCCATTGGAGCAACGTCACAAGTGGTGTTCCCCAAGGCTCAGTACTTGGACCATTATTATTTATTATATACATAAACGACATAGATATCTGCATAGACAGCAACATAAGTAAATTTGCTGATGACACTAAAATAGGACGTGTTATTAAATCTGACGAGGACTCGGCAAAACTACAGGAAGATCTAAACAAATTTTTCGAATGGTCTGAAAAATGGCAGATGAAATTCAACTTCGACAAATGTAAAGTACTCAGTATAGGAGATGTAAACAGGGAAACCAGATACCAGATGAACAACGATGCCATAGAGAAATCCGACTGCGAGAGAGATTTAGGAGTAATGATAAGTAGGAACCTTAAACCAAGTCAACAATGTGTTTTTGCTCGTAACAAGGCTAATAAGGTACTTAGGTTCATACAAAGGAGTGTTAGTTACAAGACTAGCGAGGTCATCCTAAAACTGTATCTTGCTCTTGTGAGACCCAACCTGGACTACGCAGTTCAGTTCTGGTCACCGTATTACAGAATGGATATAGAATCCTTGGAAAGAATTCAGAGGAGAATGACAAGACTAATCCCGGGCATTAGGAACCTTGAATATAGAGACAGGCTAAAGCATCTTAATTTGCACTCCCTGGAGAGACGTAGAGCGAGGGGCGACCTGATAGAGGTGTATAAGTGGAAGGCAGGGCTAAACAAAGGGGACATTACAAAGGTACTCAAACTATCCAACCAGGAGCGAACTCGTAACAATGGTTTTAAATTAGATAAATTTAGATTTAGGCGTGAAATCGGTAAACACTGGTTTGAAAACAGAGTAGTGGATGAATGGAACAAGTTACCAAATATCATCATTAACTCGAATACGCTGAATAGCTTCAAACATAGGTTGGATGCTTATATGAGCAATAGGGGTTGGGTGTAAACGGGACTGCCCAGTATGGGCTAATAGGCCCGCTGCAGTTTCCTCCATTCTTATGTTGTTATGTTCTTAAAAGGCTCCAGAAAGGTGATTTGTTGACTTTTCGTACATCAAGTAATGACGATTGTTAATTGGATTTTATCAGCTCTGTATTACCCTGATGTGTGTTGAGTCTCTGTTCAGAAGTGTGAGTTAAGGTCAGTGTCAGCAGGACACATACAGCGACCAAGACATGATGTGTGTTCTAGGTTAAGTCAGATGGAGGCTACGACACCATAAAACAATATGTTTGAGGCTGCAGTTTATATTAGACTATATGTTGTTGTATTTGTCTCAGGTTGGTGGGAGTGATTATACTTGTTTCTTCACAACTATTTAAAACTTAAGTATCAAATACGAAGCTTCATTCAACAACATTAGTTGTTTATTTGGTAGTTTGTCAGACACGACATTCTCATTACGATAATCGAAAAAAAAATGAAAAGTCACCCATTCAAATATTTTTTTTTCTCACAAAAGTGATTGACGGAACAATTACGATAATTCTAATCACATTTCATACAGATGTAGCGCCGTCAGCTGCACTGAAAGAATATTGTCATCATTTAGACTTGCCCGTTCAAGCTTACGAAACTGTAAAGCTTCAGAGGTAGTGACAGTTTTAACTGTATTCATAGTTTTCATTGATTAATCTGTCGTTTGGTGGTAAAGAAACGGGTGAACATTGTTATTATATATTTTTATATTTACGGCGCCTAGTGATAGTCGCGCCGCTCTCTACCTGTTCATAAAATGGATGATAAAATGTATCAGTCAAATGTCTATTTTTTTATTAAGTTGGGTAGAAATTATGATATGTAAAACAAATAACACTGTCAACACTCCATCGTTCTTACTGAAAAACTGGGTAATGGGAGGAGTACAGCTCCTGGACACTTGTCATTATTTGAAAAATAATCTGTCAGGCTTTCAAATACAATTCCTAGGATTCTTCATCTACATGTAAATAGCCTTCAAAGCTCATATAAATTACTGGCAATGAAAAATCGGTTCCCTGTATATAATATATAATGTTAATTAGAGCGAGATGGGCTTGTCTGTCTCAAAACCAGACTTGACAAGCACTGGAACAGGTTCAGATACATTCAGGAGCCAATGCATGCCCAGTACTTGCCAACAGTGCGTAACAGAAACGTGACTGATCGCCCAAACGGCTAACGAGCCGATCAGTGGTGAAGAGGATAACAGTAAGTAAGTAAAAGTCTGTGTTGAGACTTGCTGGCCGCGATAGGTGCCACCGTCGCGGGCAGAATAAAAAATTAACAATGAGTGAGTTATCCTGCTATAGTACAACATCCTTGAAGATAATCAGTGATTCTTGTAGTTGTGTGTAGGACCAGCCACCAGCTGGGGAACACTGGGCCAGACAAGTGGTACTGGTGGTTTATGTAGGTGTTACACGGCTCTCTGGTGTGCTGGGGAAGTTGAGTGGAGTTTTAGAGAGAAAAGGCTGTTCCTGAAATGAGCAAGATGTTTCCCGATGGCTTAGGGTTTATCGGCACAACCACACACACACAACAGTTATTCAAGACTTATAAAGCAAGTATGTACACTTGCTCAAGTGGCCAGGCAACTCCTTCGCTGAAAGTCTCTGGTCATCACGATAAAAAATAAAACTGACAAAGACAAATTTTACTGCCAAGATCACCCTCCCGGGAGCAGCCATAACAGTATGGTTCAAAGATGAAGAAATTAAAACCCAGAGACAATCCTTGCATGGACTATACCATTCTCACTCTAAACTGGCCCATAAGTCACGCCCCTCGTCCAAGGCTACAAATAGCTGATTGGCTCCCCTGAGTGTTTTACCTCACCCTTGAGTGCTAATGCCTTGGAATCATCTCCATTTTGATAGTTCAGTTATTTAGCATTATTTTAGCTAATAACGGGTCTGCTTACCAAGTGTGAACAGATTTAGTTTGAATTTTCTATGAACCAATCAGCTATTAGTATAGAAGAGAGGCGTGGCTTATGGGCCTGGTTAGTGTGGAAATACTGTAGTGTAATTACCGGTCTGGTTAAGTATTCAAAGTCCTTGGTTATTGAACTGTAGTAAAAACTTTATACCATCAACAAGTCTTAAACAACCGTAAAGATACACACAACAAAGAGCAGTGATCATATCATATAAATATTCTCAATACAACCTAAGTTTTGTGTATGACATTTATGAGGTAATCAATTTACACAGTACTGTATATATATATATATATATATATATACCCAAACACTAACACAACATCGATTTAAACTAAGACAACCTGGATATACACAGTGAATCATTCCACAACACAACCCCGATTTAAACTAACACAAATTGGTTATACTGTATAAACCGAAACACTCACCCCAAACACCCAAACATAAGTGGTGGTGGGGTTGGGGGTGGGTTGAGAGGGCGTTCATCTGAGCTCACGGCGTTGTTCCTTGCACCTTCACTCACCCGACTCCTAATTCCTGGTCCTAATTCCCAATCAATGATCAGGTGTGAAGTCTTGTGAGCTCATAACGCGTCATTCTTACATGATATACCGAGGCACAATTTCCGCCACACGTCAGCCCAGGAGGGAGTGGTGGGTTATTACTGTGTGATTTGTGAACTGAGAAAAACTGAAGTCTCTCTCTCTCTCTCTCTCTCTCTCTCTCTCTCTCTCTCTCTCTCTCTCTCTTTCGTGTGTGTGTGTGTTGGTTTTAAAGAAGAAGAGGAGAGGTAGAGGAGGTTAAATAAAAGGATATGAGAAAGAGAGACAGAGAAATCATTAATCCTCTCCGTCTCTCTCACATCCTCTTTTCTTCACAGTTACGTCTCTTCTATCCCTCGCTTCACAGTAATTATCCATCGTCTGTTTTACCTTCTCCTTCCTCTTCATTCATCATCATTTGTCTGTCCTTATCTATTTTTTTATCCACAATAGCCATCATTTATCTCTCTCAAATTATCTCGCCTTAGTCTTCGTCTCTCTTGGATGCTTTCTTCTACACTTCCTCGTGTTCTTCGCCTATCCCATCACATCTTCTCTCTTTCTTTTATCTATTCTCATTATTTTCTGCCTCCTTTCTCTATCTGTCCTACTCTTTCCTACTCATTTTTCTTCCTCTATCTCTCTTACTTTCCATATTTTAAACCTTTCTTAGTCCCCTCCCTCCCTCTCTCACACACACACACACACACAAATCACATTTAATCCTTACATACTTTGTTTCTAAGCAACTCTCCCAAGGAATGTCAGATCAGTAGTAATATATGAAACTGGTAAATGGTAATTTTTTTTATTCTTTATTAAGACAAAGCCGTACTGTTTATTTATCTGCCATTAATATTTCTTACCAACAACACCTGACAGCAGGGGTAAAATATGAGGAATACATTCAGGTTAAGTATTTATGGATTACTCTTTTATATTACAAAAATTATTCATCACTATTTCTAATGTTGTCAAAAATTATTTTATAAAATTACCCTGGCATTAGAAGTAAAATAATTTAATTTATAACTGCAGTTTATTTGTGTTCAACTTGAGGTAAAATTTCATAAAAAATATTTGGTGCCATGTCCTTTGATTCCAGGTAAAGTAAACAAAACATTGCTTATTACTCAATTTCTTTTAAACGTAAAACTAATTGCATCTTCGATAAAAGTTCAAAATTCTCAGGGAATTCTTGATAGAGGTTATTTTTTTTTTCAATTTCATTGTAATGTCCACCCAGGACTCTAAGGTGTTATGGTATGAAAATCAGGGCTTGGAAATACAACCTCGATCTTAGGTAGAAGATCTACTTTTTTTTAAGAGTAAACTACTTATTTTCAGGGATCACTACTTATTTTAAGGGAAAATTACTTATTTAAGGAAGCACTACTAATTTTAAGGGGAGCACTACTTATTTTAAGGGAACACTGCTGATTTTAAGTGAACACTATTTTTTTTAAGGGAACTACATATTTTATGGGAAACTACTTATTTTAAGGGGAACGATACTTATTTTAAGGGGAACTAAAGATTAGACTTACAATACTAGTAAGTATTATATATTTTCTTTATTACGATTTTGGATTCAGTTTTATTAATCGTAAGCTTAAAGTCATAACAAGTGTGTGGAATTACTTCAAAACATTCCCACACCTTCACCTCCCAATCTTGCACTCAATCAATCTCATTACATTTATACCAATCGACAGGCAGCCCACCTGATACATCGACCAATCACAGACGTCTCCTCAATCACTCGCCGGACCCCTTTCCCCACCCACCATAATCTGCAATTGTAAACTTAAATTAAAGCCAATCATAAAAATGTAAAAAGTGACTGAGTGGTCCTTGTGATCTCCCCCATCTAATGGTGTTGTGTGATGTAGTGTTTGTGTTGGCCTGTTAATGTCTGTGTTTCTATGTGTGTGTGTGTGTGTGTGTATGTGTGTGTGTGTGTGTGTGTGTGTGTGTGTGCGGTACAGATAAGATGGTCGTTTATGCAATGGGATCTAGGCAGCAGTGCAATCCGGTCCTGTCTGTGCGACTGAGCAGCCTTTTCGAGGAGCCACTCTACTCACCCCACATGGGGAGGGGGCTAGAAAAGGTGCCTTAAACATAGCCTGCCTAAGAAATCAACCTGACTGGGCAACCGCACCCAGTAAGGTCATTCTTATGCGGTCGAAAACACAGTCAAAATCACAGATCCAAACAAAAACAAACCATTCAACCTCTTATGGTCGCTGCATGCATTATCACGACCCTTCTGGATACCGGCACAAATGAGCTTCCTGAAAGAAGAACTACCCATGTAGCAAAAGAGCTGGCTAGGTATAACATCGACATAACATCCATCAGTGAGTCCCGGCTCCCACATGAGGGCAAGCTCACAGAACGGAGATCTGGAAATACCTTCTTCTGGAAGGGTAACCCTGCTGCAGAGAGAAACCGCATTTATGGAGTTGGCTTTGTCATCCACCAACGCATCCTACACAGGCTAACTGAAATCCCTATTGTGATCAACGAGCGCCTCATAACGCTTAGAGCCCCACTGAATCACTCACGTCATGCCCTTTTCATCAGTGCATACGCTCCAACACTGGATGCAGTGGATGACATCAAGGAGGCCTTTTACGCCGACCTTGACAGAGTGCTAACGTCAGTCCCCAGAGAAGACAAGATTGTGCCCCTTGGCGACTTTAATGCCAGAGTTGGCAGGGAACCATAGGGAGAAATGGACTAGGCAAGTGTAATGCCAACGGCCTACTCCTCCGCAGCATGTGTGGTGCACACAGCCTCACTATCACTAATACCTTGTTTCGGCAGGCCAACAAGTTCAAGGATTCGTGGCAACACCCACGATCCAAACACTGGCTTCTCATTGACTACATCATTGTCAGAGAAAAAGATCGCCGAGATGTCGTAATCTCCCATGCCATGCGTGGCGCAGACCACGGTGACACTGACAATCGACTTATCAGATCCAAGCTCTCACTTCACGTCGCCCCAAAATGGCGAAGGCAGCAAGCCTCCAGAAGTTTTGATACTAAGCGTCTGGACGACCCAGCAGTAGCACATACTTTTAGAGAGTAACTCAAACATGGGCTTATAAACAACCCAACAGCAAACAAAGTGAATCCCAGTGCCGAATGGGATACTCTCAACACTGTTATGACAAAAACCTGCAGAGAGACCCTCGGCCAGAAAAACAAATACACCAGGACTTGTTTGATGAAAATGACCCGGCAATCAAAGTACTCATTGATGATAAACGTGCTGCTTTTACTGACTCTCTGTAGCAGCGAGATCCTAAACAGAATCCTTTCTGAGACGGAAAATTTCCTCCCAGAGTCTCAATGTGATCTTGGACAATCAAGTGGAACCACTGACATGATCTTTGCTGCCCGCCAGATACAGGAAAAATGTTTTTATCAACCTAACCAAATCCTTCGACTCGGTCAACAGGGAAGCCCTCTGGTGGACCCTCAGCCGTTTTGACTGCCCACCAAAATTCATCGCCATTGAGAGGCAACTCTAAGATGGCATGAACGGCAGTGTCCTGCACAACGGCACCCAGCCTGAGTTCTTCCTCATTCAAACAGGTGTTAAACTACGGTGTTTACTGGCACCAACTCTCTTTTTCATTTTCTTGGCTGCCCTCCTTACTCGTGCCAGTGCCAATTTTGCCGGCGGGGTGGACTTCGAATACAGGGTGAAAGGGGGTCTTTTCAATATAAGAAGACTCCAGACAAGAACAAAGGTGTCGTCAGCTTCCATTACTGAACTTCAGTATGCAGACGACCTCACCCTTGTTCCTCACACTGAACACGACCAATATTAGATCCTAAACACCTACGAAAATGCGTATGCGCACTTCGGCCTTGAGGTGAATGTACGTAAGACTCAGGTTCTCTTTCAACCTGCCCAGGTTCAGACACACCTCCACCATCCATCCAGTTTAACAGTATTACCCTCTCTAATGCTACCCACTTTCGGTATCAGGGCTCCCACCTGCCCACCACCGCACACATCGCTGAAGAGATTCAGCACCGGATCAGATGTGCATCTCAAGCCTTTGTTGAGACTACGAAACCGTGTCTTCAGCTGTATGGAGCTGAAATTATCCATAAAGCTGCATGTATATCAAGCAGTGGTCCTCCCCACTCTGCTATATGGCAGTGAGACATGGGTCACATATGGGAAGCACCTCATGGCACTTGAAAACTCTCACCAACGTAGACTACGTTCCATCCTCCCAGTTTGCTGGGAAGACAAGAGAAAAAATGCCAGTATTCTTGCTGACACCAAATGTAGGAGCATCGAGGCTATCATTATCCATGAACAGCTATGCTCGACTGGCCATGTTACCCGCATGGACGACAGTAGACTGCCAAAGCAGCTACTTTACAATCACCTAACGAATAGTAAACGTAAAGTCGGTGGGCAATTAAAAAGATATAATGATAGCCTTAAGACAAACCTGAAAAAGTGCCAAATCTATACCCTCACCTGGGAGTCGATTACCCCACATCGTAACGCTTCGAGGAGCACCACACGAGAAGGTGTCAATACTTTCGAGTTAGCCCGACTGCAAACTGAGGCAGACAAGCGCCAACGCCGGAAGGACACTGCCACAGCTCCTCCCGCACTGGATGCAGCCCTCCACATGTGCAACGAATGTGCGGGTCCCGTATAGGCCTCTTTTGTTACCTCAAAACTCACCAACCTAGGTGACATCCCTAATAACTCATGTCATTGTATCATAACTGGATGATCGTCATACTCGATTCCGGGTGACAGCAAAGTAGTAAAGTACTGAGTGTGTGTATGCGTGTGTGTGTGTGTGCGTGTGTGTGTGTGTGTGTGTGTGTGTGTGTGGCTAAAGTAGCACTGGCACCAGTAAGGAAGGCAGCCAAGAAAATGGAAAAGGGAGTTGGTCCCAGTAAAAACCCTTATCTAAAATAATAATAATAATAATATTAATAATAATAATAATAATAAACGGTTAATTGAAAAAAGTTTGCAGCCGAAGGTTGAAAATACACATTGGACACAAATGACTTATTACATACATTGGTGGTTTAACAAAAGCCTTCCTTAGAGAAAGGTGAAGAAACATACAGTGAACATACAGATTAATGTTTACACACGTAGATCATGTGAGCTGAGGTGTTGAACAGCAGACAGTAGTGTAGTAACTCCCTCACAGATGGCGTTATGAGGGGCATCACGTGGAGTACTAGTTCCCTCACAGGTGGTGTTATGAGGGGCTTGATGTGGTTTAGTAATTCCCTCATAGATGGTGCTATGAGGGGCCTGAGGTGGTGTAGTAATTCCCTCACAGATGTTGTTTGAGGGGACTAATGTGGTGTAGTAATTCCCTCACAGATGGTGTTATGAGGGGGCATCATATGGCGAAGTAATTCCCTCACAGATGGTGTTATGAGGGGCATCACGTGGTGTAGTAATTCCCTCACAGATGGTGTTATGAGGGGCATCACGTGGTGTAGTAATTCCCTCACAGATGGTGTTTTGAGGAATTCACATGATGCTCTAGCAACTCATTCACTACGTGGTGTCGTAGCATCATGGGGACACCACGAGGTCTGTTGTCACAGGACTTCACTCACTCAAGTGGGTGAGGTGTGGTCCCAGGCCTCTCTATCGTGGAGTCTCAGGGGAATTATCACTGGGTACCTGGGACCTCACTGTGTGAAGGTTAGCTTTGGTAAGACTCAACTGCCGAGTTGTTTTTCACTGACTTAAGCACTGTTCACCACTATTCAACGCTGGTTCCATTCCTTTCCCAAATGAAATAGTAACTCCGTGTGTGTGTGTGTGTGTGTGTGTGGCTAAAGTAGCACTGGCACGAGTAAGGAAGGCAGCCAAGAAAATTTTACCCCGTTTGGATGGGGTTTCCTCACAATGGCGATGAATTTTGATGGACAGCCAAAACGGCAGAGGGCGTCCCTGCTGAACGAGCCGAAGGCCTTAGTTAGATCGATGAAGGCCACGTACGGGTCATAACGCTGTTCTCTACAATTTTCCTCTATATGGCGTGCAGCGAAGATCATGTCAGTGGTGCGACGTGATGGTTTAAAGACGCATTGAGATTCCTGGAGAAAATTTTCCACCTCAGGAAGAAGTCTCTTTCGGAAAACTTGGGCGATAATCTTGGCAGCTATGGACAGCAGTGAGACCCAGCGGTAGTTGCCACAGTCTGACCGGTATCCCTTGTTTTAATAAATATTGAAGATGGAGGCGTCTTTAAGAGCTTAGGGATTTCCTCTTTTTCCCATATAATCTCCAGGAGAGAGTGGAGACGGCTGCTAATCAGAGATGCTTGAATCCGTCGACGA
>NW_024726131.1:0-10109 GCF_018991925.1 Homarus americanus | reverse complement strand
CCAGAAGGTCGCTCGTTAACCGAACGTTACAATCAAACCATTGTTTCAATGGGTTTTGGGTAATTGGTTCCAGCTCACCGTGACTTCCTTGCAAATTCAACAAAAATGGCAGAAAAAGTTCACTGGCTTTGAGGTATAGAAGGCTCCTGGATGATGGATGATGATGATGGGATTTAGAATGGGGGTGGAGGAGAAGGAAGAAGAGAAGGCATTGGGGTGGAAGAGAAGTCACCCCCATGGTTACATTTCTCACCCATAAAATTTAGCTCTGGTTTAATTCAAGATTATTTTTAAATCAACGCTACACTGCATTATATATTATCAATATATAAAATATATTTCAAAAATGACCACACTTGCTTGGAAAACACAGAAAAAGCGTTTAGCTGAAGAGAGTCTCAAGCAAGAGTTCCTTACTGGAAAACAGAGAGAGACTGACTTCGTTTGCTGTGTTAAGAGGCTGGATGTCACAAGACAACCAGTCAATTTTTGACTAATTTGTTCTAATAATTGTTAAATGACTAAAAAAATTGAATATTAAACTTTTAAAATTATTGAATAGTATATAAACTTCTTGATATTTACAAAAATAGTAAGGAATTTAAGCCCCAAACCTATTAATGTATTAAGGACTGATACTAAAGCTGGTTGCCCGTCAGTGGTTTAAGTCATAGTGATATTAAGGCTGCCATGGAGTGTGCAGAAGATGAAGTCCTTCCTTTCGCGACAATGGCGATGACCGCTATGAAGTCTTCCATACCACCTGGCTGGTGACCATCTGACCTGACCACCAACCATTGTGTGCTATTTAAAGATTAGTAGGTTCATTACCTAATACCTGACCATTGTGGACCTGGTCTCACCCTCCTCTATATACACCTTGATTTGTATTACTCTCTCTAGTCTGTACTCACCCCTGAAGATGTGAATTACACATAACTTTGAACTTCGTGTTTTCTTTTTTCCTTGTGGTTATCATATATATATATATATATATATATATATATATATATATATATATATATATATATATATATATATATATATATATATATATATATATATATATATATATATATATATATATATATATATATATATATATATATATATATATATATATATATATATATATATATATATATATTCACAATATTATAATCTAGTCATGGACTGAATATTCTATGCAAAAATATAAATTTTAAATTAATTATTTCTAGTGTGTTCGACTTCCTACATAAAGACAGGCTATAAATAGCATGTATCTCAACCTCCATCCTCTGTTCTCAGAGAGGTCTTGGTAAATAACTTTTGTTTGTTTATTTTCATTGTTTGTCTAATTTATCATGTTGTATCAGTAATATTACTAAAAGTTTAGGCAGCTACCAACAGAGATTCTACCGTTTCTGGGAAGATATTGGAAGCATAATGTACAGTATTGTCTAATGGTAGACCCTACTTCCATATGGCATCACTTAAAATTGTGACCAAGTCTTAGGGTTGCTGATCTATCTTTCTGTCTTCATTTACACAAATTGCAGAGTTTCAATTGTTTTCTTCCTTTGACAACACAACATATACAATATAATGTTTCTCACCTTGATCTTTTTCCATTTATTTATGGTTGGTTATTTAAAATAATGCCAATTCACTTCAAGTATTGGCATCAAATTTTACAGCTGGTACACTAGTGACTCATTTAAGCTGCAGTTATTTAATTGAACTAGTGTTGGTGTGAGTAAAAATATTTCCATTTACTTGAAATAGATTTGCCGATTTATTTGTTTATTTATTTATTTATAATATACTGTAATACATTAAACACACTGCAAGTATTTTCTTTAATTATATACTTGTTTCATGAAAAGGGAGGCTACCATTATAACTGGTAGGTAATCATTATGGATCAAACTCAATCCATGACGGACTTCTGTTAATCATTCTCATCCTAAATTTACCACTGTCGGTAGTTTCAAGAATTAACGAGTCATTTACTGAATATTCTTTGTAAAAAATAAATTTTAAATTAATTATTTTTGAGATAAGTATTATGATAAGTAAATATACAGATATGCATTACTGACCACCTCCGAACACAAGGATGGCTAAAATATACAGGCGTCAGCTAGTCAAGGTCACTTTCTCTTGTCACTGGCAAATGGGGTGATGATAGCAGCTGTGTTTATTACCGGGTATATTGTTTATTACAGTATGTTAGACTGGTTTATAATACATTTTTATTATTTTAATATACCGGTAATCTTCATTTTAATCCAGCTTCCCAAACGTAAGTTTCAGTATAAAATAATTAATGGTAGGACTTTGTGAGTGGTTTACCATGTTTCCATCACCACTCTTGACACGCTAAACCGCAATATTTAAGAGGTAAGAATTTTATACTTGGTGATTAAGACGACCCCCTAACTTTGGGCAGATTTTTTTAATGTTCAAATTCCGTCTTATAAGCCGAGATATACGGTACATAAAAATACTTATTTTTACCTTATTATTTGGCTTGTCATTTAAGGATATATTCTTGAAAACATCTCATAGAAAATTTGTTCAGGATCATTATGGTATCAAATTCATCTCTTTAACACAAAAAGAAGTTTATGAATGCCGAGAGGGAGAGGGGGAAGGGTCCACTGGAATGTGAACCCCCCCCCACCCCCCCCCGATTGTTTGTCTACTGTACTGCCTCATTCATAATACAATAATGTTTATTTGTTTTTCATTAATTAGTAAAGATATGTTACTGTAATAATCTGTGCTTGTTAATACCTGTACCCTTCATATACAATGCAGTACAGCACTAAGTATATACTTTATAGGTAAAAAATATATTCATTCATGACATCTTCAGGTCATAGACCCGCTAATGCCGCACCCTACAATGGGTGACCTGACATAACATCAAGTCAGGTTAGTAACATGAACCAATAATCTCCTACCCAACCTCCATCACAAGTGTTAAAACTTGATTACAGTTATGCAATACAGTCAAATAAGTGAAGTGTGTGCCAATCCTAGGCTAAAGATGACAGAATCTGCTGGTGAATACAATACAGTATACAGTATTATGTTTACAGTATGAACAATATTGTACAGTGGTGTTTGTGTAAATAACTACAGCTCCTACAAGTTGCAACAGATCTCTTCATGCCTGTATCATATAGAGCTTTGTTTTTAAATATAATTATTCAACCAAACTTTCAGATAAAGTATTCAGGATTATTTTGATAAAAAAATGGTGTGTCTAACAAAATTAGAACTGATTTTACTGACTCCAGTATCAACATTTCTTATTTTCTTTATAAAAGAATAGAATTCCAAAAACTACAGTATATCTAATCAAAATATTTTGTTTAACCCTAAAGACCCTGGTTAGGGTGCCGTTGGCAGTACCCCACACTCAGGGGTAAATGGAGAAAATCAACTTTTCCCAAAATACTTTTTAACTTTTTTAAATGATAAAACAATAGAAAATAAGAAAGAAAACTATATATTAACCCTCTAGAAACTTCCCTGGCAGTGCAGAGGGAGGGAGGAAGGGGGGGGGGATAAAGGGACAATGTTGTTTAGACAGCTGAGCTCGTGGCCACCTACCCACTTGCCAGCTATTTTTAGCTTATCTTTGTGTCCGAGATGGCCAATAATGCATATGTTTACTGATCATAATACCTATTTCCTATAAATAATTAATTTCAAATATTTCATTTGAATTATTTGTATAAAAAGTGCTTGGCAATACACACGCAGTTTGTCGCCAGGCTGTCTGATAGAGCAAGTAATGCATGAAATAATAAAAATTCCACAAATAAATACATTTATAACATAATCATAGCATTATTTTACAGTAATACTAGACTACAATACAACTACATTCCTTTTAAAACACACACGCTGCCAAGACGCGACGCAACACACGCGACGACAAGAGCGCATGCATGCATGCACGCATGCGCATGCATGCATGCATGTATGCATGCATGCATGCATGCATGTATGCATGCATGCATGCATGCATGCATGCATGCAGAGCATGTATGCATGCATGCATGCATGCATGCATGCATGCGCATGCATGCATGCATGCATGCATGCATGCATGCATGCACGCATGCACGCACGCACGCATACACACACACACACACACACACACACACACACACACACACACACACACACACACACACACACACACACACACACACACACACACACACACACACACACACACACACACACACACACACACACACACACACACACACACACACACACACACACACACACACACACACACACACACACACACACACACACACACACACACACACACACACACACACACACACACACACACACACACACACACACACACACACACACACACACACACACACACACACACACACACACACACACACACACACACACACACACACACACACACACACACACACACACACACACACACACACACACACACACACACACACACACACACACACACACACACACACACAACACACACACACACACACACACACACACACACACACACACACACACACACACACACACACACACACACACACACACACACACACACACACACACACACACACACACACACACACACACACACATGGTGAGCTCTTCTGTATGGGATGCCAGGACGTCTTCAATATCCTCTGATTCCAGCTCATCAAAGCCTGCCTGTCTAGCCAAGCTGAGGATATCCCTATTATTCACAGCTGGGCCTAAGTCCGCGAATCCCGTAAAACTGTTGATGCACTCGGGCCACAGTTTACACCACACACTATTCAGGCAACTTTCTGAAACCTCTTCCCATGCCCTGCCAATGTTGTCAATTGCATGAAGAATGTTGAAGCCGCGCCAATATTTTCGGATCGTTGGTTTATTTTCTCCGTCTGTAACCTTGAGCAGCTGGGCCATGGTACGGCGTAAATAATACACCTTGAATGTGGCGATGAAGCCTTGCTCCATAGGCTGCATCAGTGCTGTTGTGTTGGGAGGCAGGAATACAACTCTTACACTGTCATGCAAGTCATCAATATTGGGAGGATGAGCTGGAGCATTGTCAACGATCAGAAGAGTTATAGAGTTATGATTTTCCTTGGCACAGTATTCCTTCAGTGAAGGGACGGTGTACACGTTTAACCACTGGCTAAATATGGCGCCGGTTATCCATGCCTTTATATTTGCCTTGTAATTGACAGGAAGGCGATCCTTAGAGCATAGGCTTCAGCATAGAGTATAGGCTTCAGCATAGGCTTCAGCTTGAAGTCAACGGCAGCGTTCGCGCAAAGTAGGAGCAGCGTTAAGCGGTGTTTTGCCGCTTTAAAACCTGACGCTCTTTTCTCCTCCTTGGAGATATAGGTCCTCTCAGGCATTCTCTTCCAAATGAGACCAGTCTCATCCATATTGAAGATTTGCTTTGGTGAGTATCCTCCTTGCTGGATAATCCGTTTGAATTCTGGCGGGAATGTCTCAGCAGCAACCGTATTTGATCTGGCAGCTTCACCAGCCATCTACTATTGTGGAAGTTACGTCGACGCTTAAATCATTGAAACCATCATCGGCTGGCCGTAAGGATCTCTTTTTCGATCCTTCTCCTTCTTCTGTCTTTAAGTCGTCAAAGAGGGATCTGGCCTTATGCTGGATAACCATAAGGCTCACAGGGCATTGCGTTGATTCTGGTCCTCCATCCACATAGCAAGCAACTTTGACAGCCATCTCTATCACACTGCTACTAGTAAGAGTTGTCTTAATAGCACTCAGAGAAGAACCACTTCCAGCACTAACCTTAATCTTGTCAGCGTTGGTCCAGATAGTACGCATTGTTGTGGGGTCAGACTAACACGACAGCACTCATGCAACCTATGGACCATTGCGTCATTACCGCACTGAAGGTGTATTATTTACGCCGTACCATGGCCCAGCTGCTCAAGGTTACAGACGGAGAAAATAAACCAACGATCCGAAAATATTGGCGCGGCTTCAACATTCTTCATGCAATTGACAACATTGGCAGGGCATGGGAAGAGGTTTCAGAAAGTTGCCTGAATAGTGTGTGGTGTAAACTGTGGCCCGAGTGCATCAACAGTTTTACGGGATTCACGGACTTATTCCCAGCTGTGAACAGGGATATCGTCAGCTTGGCTAGACAGGCAGGCTTTGATGAGCTGGAATCAGAGGATATTGAGGACGTCCTGGCATCCCATACAGAAGAGCTCACCAACGAAGATCTGCAAAAATTAACAGGACACAGTCCCGTTGAAGATGGCGACGATGACGAAGAACAACCTCAACGAACGCTGATTTCAAAGAGGTTGGCAGAATCATTGAACATGTTCCAGCAAGCAATGCAAATCACTCTAGGTGACGACCCAAACAGAGTACATAGCTCAAAGGTTCAATGCAGAATTGAGGACAGTCTTGGGTGCTACACCGAGATCTATAAGTGTAGGTTATGTATATAAGCTACTGTGCCGAGTAGCAACCCTGTATATAAGCTACTGTGCCGAGTAGCATTTATATATATATTATCACGTGGCAAGACTCCACGTGTTATGTGGCAACATTGCCCAGAGGCTGCCATATGGCAAGGCAGCCTCAGTCTGACTGTGTGAGCCGTGCATGGCACACGCGAGTCACCACTTGTATTTCTCTCATCCATAATAAACGGACTTCAGTGTTACACGGTGTTTCCCTACCCATCACTGCATTCTTCAGGGAACACTAGTAACCACTAAGGCGCAGTGGCTAGGATCTGTGGACTTACAAAGTGTGTGAACTATGCCGAGACAGTTACGTCTGCCGGTGATGTGTCGACTCATAGTGTGTTGTGTTGTGTTGCGCTGTGTTTCGCCGCGATGTGCAGTGTTGGGCCGTCACAGTGCGTTTTAGTGACGGTGGCAGTGTTAGTGTCAGTGTATTAGTGTGTGTCTAGAGCTGAGAGTTGAGCATTGGCCTGTTTTTTGTGGTACCCACGGAGCACGCAGCCGTACACCCTTCTCGTGCGACATCCGGAGGGACACTGGTCTTGCCTCCGCCTCCGCCGGCCACCACGCTCCGCTCTCTGAGATACACACACACACACGCACGCACTCGCTCACGGACAGAACAGTGGACTATATGCGTATTTCTGCGCTGTTTATGTCATATATATGTGGTTCGAGCTGATGAGGCGCCACTTTATATACTAAACAGTGCAGTCCACGCACACACTATGATGGGAGGTAAGATGGGACAACGTCAAGATGGGAGACACGACTCCCCACCACCTTCTCCTCCACCGGGCGCAGACTCAGATCCTCCACCTCCAGTGACGGACATTGCCACAATTCTGAGGTGGATGGACGACCGGGACGAGCGACGCACCTGGCGCTGCCACACAGAGCTGCCCAGAACCCGCGTCCACTCCCACCCACACAGGACGCTCCCCTGCCCAGATCCTGTATGGTCACCCTCTCCGCTCTTGCGTTCCTACACACGCCAAGGCCTTTGCGAAGGACTGGCAGACCAGAGCCGAGAGCTGCAAGAGCCGCGCCGCTTCACGTGCCCAGGACGCCAAGGCTCGGTATGACGACGTTGCCCGCCCTCTTCAGCCACTAGAGATTGGTGCCCTTGTCCGCGTCCAGGACCCGACGACGACACGTTGGGACAAGGTGGGCATAGTGATGGGCGTCGGCCGGTTGCGGGACTACAAGGTCAGGATGCCGAGCGGCCGTGTCTGGTGGAGGAATCGCCGCTTCCTCCGGCCAGTCCCACCCCCTGCTGCTGGCCCCCTGACTGAGGACGAGTCACCTACACCTCACGAGGATCCGCCTCACAGTGCACCTCGACGCTCGGAGCAACTTAGGACTAAGAAGTCCGCTCAAGACAAAGACTATGAGCGTGAGGGGGGAGGGAGATGTAGGTTATGTATATAAGCTACTGTGCCGAGTAGCAACCCTGTATATAAGCTACTGTGCCGAGTAGCATTTATATATATTATCACGTGGCAACACTGCACGTGTTATGTGGCAACATTGCCCAGAGGCTGCCATATGGCAAGGCAGCCTCAGTCTGACTGTGTGAGCCGTGCATGGCACACGCGAGTCACCACTTGTATTTCTCTCATCCATAATAAACGGACTCAGTGTTACCCAGTGTTTCCCTACCCATTCTTCAGGGAACACTAGTAACCACCAATAAGGAGAAAAAGATGAGTAGCACCAAGCAGAAGGAGCTTCTTCACAACAGCTGGCAGCCAAGGACCAGTAAACAACAATGGAGGAGGAGCAACCAGCGGCAGAGGAACGCCAGTCAGAGCAGGAGGAGGAGGAGTCAACTGCAGAGTCTCAGTGACTCACCACCCTCCTCCTCTCCCTCCCTCCTCCTCCGCTCCCACCCACCTCCCCCCTACTTCCACCCTCAATCTCGGCTCCCGCCGTCCTCCTCCTTGGCTCCACTACCCACCACACACTCGCTCTACAACCTCCGCCCATGGGTGAGTACCAATGCAAAATTAGTACTGTAGTTCTATATATGTACTATTCTCTATAGAAATGGCAATGATTTTCTCTATTTGTATGTTTTTTCTTGGGTCAAAGGGAGGCTGAGGAATGTAACTCCCGTATTTTACCTATTTCTTTTGGGGAAAATTGATCTGCTTAATGTTGTTTCGCTTCACCTAGTGTTTTCAGGAACGTAACCTCGACGTTAAGCGAGGACGCCCTCTATCGGATCACCGGGACGTTAAAAAAAATTTTGGCCTCTGAAATTCAGCGACATAGTACCGAAACTACTTTAAACGGGACAACGTTAGGCGAGGACTTACTGTATACTAAATAGCCCTCATGATGTTCTCAGCTCCGGAATTTTTCCACATCTGGTAATTTCTTTTGTAAGCTTTTCTATATTTGTGGTTTGTCCACCTGATCACATTCCATCTCCTTGTTGTCGGGTTATACATTCCTCTACTGATAGCTCAAGAATTTATTACTTCTTGCAATGATTCGTCTATGTACAAGTCTTTTTTAACGATTTCTTCCTAGTTAATTCTCTGTTGTTTGTCTCTCGTGAGTTGGTAATCTCTATGGTTGAGGCTAGGCACGTGAGTGTGGAGAGTAAGCCTTGAGTGAGATCAGTGAATTCTTCCGGGTAAGATTCATCCAGTCTATTGTTTCATGAATAACGTCTCCCATAATTAGGGCTTGTGCTCTGGATGCTGTCTAGATGCCTCTGTGGAGATCTGCCACTTCCTCCTCTTAGACCGAATCGGTCCTATAGCACACACCTACAGTATTGTCAGATTGCTTTTGCCTTATGCTATAAAATCATATGAAATAGATTCAGGTGATCTAATTTAATTTATTTCGTTATTACTGGTTGCTGTCAGGTGCTCCTTGATTTACCACCACCACCTCTTGTGGCCGTCTTTTCTAAAGGAGTCGCTGATTCCAATGACGTCTTTTTTTCTGTATCCTCATATGTTTTCAATACATCAGTCTTAGAAACTATACTTTTAGCATTTGTGTACCAAGACTTGATTGACCTGGTTTCTAATGCTGTCCTCTTTGAAGGCCGAGTTCCTTGAGGGTTAATAGAATCACTCATGTATCGCCTGCGGGGGTTTTGTTCTCTCTGAGTTAGCAATATTACTTAAAGCCACAACAGGCATTATGTTAACATTATTTACAGTTAGTTCCCCACTTTTCCTATTAGTGAGAGAGCTAGGACATTACTTGGCTTTCCCATCTTCCTGTACACTGGCTAGTTTCCCATACTCCCATATTCTGAGACATTCTTAAGAATCCCTTGTAGCTACATATCTAACAGCACTGACATGTAACAAATCTAACTTGTTGCCTGATATATAGGAATCTTGGGTATCTAAATCATTTTGTTTGTATTGCCTTAAGTGTTTAACGCTGATACATTCTAAACGTGGCAGAGCCGTGGTGGTTCTTTTATTGCTTCATCGAAGTTAATGTCTGTGTTTGTGTTGCCCAAATCGCTAAGCTGTCTGAGGAGAGGGAAAATATCTTTACTGGATTATGATTCTTATATAGTGTAAAGGCCTGGAACTTAGGGAT
>NW_024726130.1:0-14470 GCF_018991925.1 Homarus americanus | reverse complement strand
GGGACCTTTGTTATACTCGATGAGGGGACTTTGTTCTACTCGATCAGGGGACTTTGTTATACTCGATCAGGGTGACTTTGTTATATTCGATGAGGGGACTTTGTTATACTCGATCATGGAACTTAGTTATACTCGATCAGGGGTTTTTATTATACTCGATCAGGGGCCTTTGTTATACTCGATCAGGGAACTTTGTTATACTCGATGAGGGGACTTTGTTATACTCGATCATGGGACTTTGTTACACTCGATGAGGGGCCTTTGATATACTCGATGAGGGGACTTTGTTCTACTCGATCAAAGGACTTTGTTTTACTCGATCAGGGGACTTTGTTATATTCGATGAGGGGACTTTGTTATACTCGATCATGGGACTTTGTTATACTCGACCAGGGGCCTTTGTTATACTCGATCTGGGGCCTTTGTTATACTCGATTAGGGAACTTTGTTATACTCGATCAGGGGACTTTGTTATACTCGATCAGGTGACTTTCTTATACTCGTTCACGGGATTTTGTTATACTCGATCAGGGGACTTTGTTATATTCGATGAGGGGGCTTTGTTATACTCGATCAGGCGAATTTGTTATACTCGATCAGGGGACTTTGTTATACTCGATCAGAGGACTTTGTTATACTCGACCAGGGGACTTTGTTAACCTCGATCAGAGGCCTTTGTTATATTCGATCAGGGACCTTTGTTATACTCGATGAGGGGACTTTGTTCTACTCGATCAGAGGACTTTGTTATACTCGATCAGGGTGACTTTGTTATATTCGATGAGGGGACTTTGTTATACTCGATCATGGAACTTTGTTAAAGTCGATCAGGGGTTTTTATTATACTCGATCAGGGGCCTTTGTTATACTCGATCAGGGAACTTTGTTATACTCGATCAGGGGACTTTGTTATATTCGATGAGGGGACTTTGTTATACTCGATCATGGGACTTTGTTACACTCGGTGAGGGGCCTTTGATATACTCGATGAGGGGACTTTGTTCTACTCGATCAGGGGACTTTGTTTTACTCGATCAGAGGACTTTGTTATATTCGATGAGGGGACTTTGTTATACTCGATCATGGGACTTTGTTATACTCGATCAGGAGCCTTTGTTATACTCGATCAGGGGACTTTGTTATACTCGATCAGGGGATTTTGTTATACTCGATCAGGGGACAGTCTTATACTCGTTCAGGGGATTTTGTTATACTCGATCAGGGGACTTTGTTATACTCGATGAGGGGGCTTTGTTATACTCGATCAGGCGAATTTGTTATACTCGATCAGGGGACTTTGTTATACTCGATCAGGGGACTTTGTTATACTCGATCAGGGGACTTTGTTATACTCGATCAGGGGACTTTGTTATACTCGACCAGGGTTTTATATGCTGATCCGGGGCCTTTGTTAAACTCGATCAGGGGCCTTTGTTATACTCAACCAGGGACTTTGTTATACTCGATGAGGGGCCTTTGTTAAGCTCTCGATCAAGGGCCTTTGTTATACTCGATCAGGAGACTTTGTTATACTCGATCAAAGGGACTTTATTTACACTCGATTAGAGACGATCCTGCTAGAGCAGGGGACTCTGTTATACTCGATCAGGGGACTTTGTTATACTCGATCAGGGACCTTTGTTATACTCGATCAGGGGACTTTATTGTATTCGAAAGGTGGCCTTTGTTACACTCGATTAGGGCAGTCTGTTATACTCGAGCAGGGGTCTCTGTTATACTCGATCAGGGGACTTTGTTATATTCGATCAGGGGCTTTTGTTATACTCGATCAGGGGACTTTGTTGTACTCGAAAAGTGGCCTTTGTTATACTCTTTTAGAGGCCTTTGTTATACTCGAACGGGGGCCTTTGTTAAACTCGATCAAAGGCCTTTGTTATTCTCGATTAGAGGACTTTGTTAAACTCGATGAGGAGACTTTGTTATACTCGATCAGGGGAGTTTGTTATACTCGATCAGTTGCCTTTGTTATACTCGATCAGGGGACTTTGTTATACTTGATCAGGGGGCTTTGTTATACTCGATCAGGGGACAATGTTATTCTCGATCAGGGGGACTTTGTTATACTCGATCAGGGGACTTTGTTTTACTCGATCAGGGAACTTTGTTTTACTCGATCAGGGGCCTTTGTTATACTCGTTCAGGCACCTTTGTTATATTCGATCAGGGGCCTTTGATATACTCGACCAGGGGACTTTGTTATACTCGATGAGGGGCCTTTGTTAAACTCGATCAGGGGCCTTTGTTATACTCGATCAGCGGACTTTGTTATACTCGATCAGGGGACTTTGTTATATTCGATGAGGGGACTTTTTTGTACTCGATCATGGGACTTTGTTATACTCGATGAGGGGCCTTTGTTATACTCGATGAGGGGACTTTGTTCTACTCGATCAGGGGACTTTGTTATACTCGATCGAGACCTTGTGATATTCGATGAGGGACTTTGTTATACTCGATCATGGGACTTTCTTATACTCGATCAGAGACGCATTTATACTCGATCAGGGACTTTGTTATCACCTCGACCAGGGGAGTTTGTTATACTCGATCAGGGGACTTTGTTATACTCGATCAGGGGACTTTGTTATACTCGGTGAGGGGACTTTGTTATACTCGATCAGGTGAGTTTGTTTAACTCGATCAGAGGCCTTTGTTATACTCGATCAGGGGACTTTGTTATACTCGGTCAGGGAACTTTGAAATACCCGATCAAGGGCCTTTGTTATACTCGTTCAGGCGCCTTTGTTATATTCGATTAGGGGCCTTTATTATACTCGACCAGGGGACTTTGTTATACTCGATCATGGGACTCTTGTTATACTCGATTTAGGGCCTTTGTTTATACTCGATGAGGGACTTTTGTTCTACTCGACCAGGGACTTTATTTTACTCGATCAGGGGACTTTGTTATATTCGTGAGGGACTTTGTTATATACTCGATCAGGGGCCTTTGTTATAGTCGATCAGGGAACTTTGTTATACTCGATGAGGGGCCTTTGTTATACTCGATGAGGGGACTTTGCTCTACACGATTAGGGGACTTTGTTATACTCGATCAGGGGACTTTGTTATATTCGATGATGGGAATATGTTATACTCGATCATGGGACTTTGTTATTCTCGATCAGGGGCCTTTGTTATACTCGATCAGGGGCCTTTGTTATACTCGACCAGGGGTCTTTGTTATACTCGATCAGGGGCCTTTGTTATACTTGATCAGGGGGCTTTGTTATACTCGATCAGGCGACTTTTTTATTCTCGATCAGAGGGACTTTGTTATACTCGATCAGGGGACTTTGTTATACTCGATCAGGGAACTTTGTTATATTCGATCAGGGGCCTTTGTTATACTCGTTCAGGCACCTTTGTTATATTCGATCAGGGGCCTTTGGTATACTCGACCATGGGACTTTGTTATACTCGATGAGGGGCCTTTGTTAAACTCGATCAGGGGCCTTTGTTATACTCGATCAGGGGACATTGTTGTACTCGATCAGGGGACTTTGTTATACTCGATCAGGGGACTTTGTTAGATTCGATGAGGGGACTTTGTTATACTCGATCATGGGACTTTGTTATACTCGATGAGGGGCCTTTGTTATACTCGATGAGGGGATTCTGTTATACTCGATCATGGGACTTTGTTATACTCGATGTGGGGCCTTTGTTATACTCGACGAGGGGACATTGTTCTACTCGATCAGGGGACTTTGTTATACTCGATCAGGGGACCTTGTTATATTCGATGAGGGGACTTTGTTATACTCGATCATGGGACTTTGTTATACTCGATCAGGGGCCTTTGTTATACTCGATTAGGGGACTTTGTTATACTCGATCAGGGACCTTTGTTATACTCGATCAGGGGACTTTGTTGTATTCGAAAGGTGGCCTTTGTTACACTCGATTAGGGCAGTCTGGTATACTCGAGCAGGGGACTCTGTTATGCTCGATCAGGGGACTTTGTTATATTCGATCAGGGGCCTTTGTTATACTCGATAAGGGACTTTGTTGTACTCGAAAAGTGGCCTTTGTTATACTCTTTTAGAGGCCTTTGTTATACTCGAACAGGGGCCTTTGTTAAACTCGATCAAAGGCCTTTGTTATTCTCGATTAGAGGACTTTGTTAAACTCGATGAGGAGACTTTGTTATACTCGATCAGGGGAGTTTGTTATACTCGATCAGTGGCCTTTGTTATACTCGATCAGGGGACTTTGTTATACTTGATCAGGGGGCTTTGTTATACTCGATCAGGGGACTTTGTTATTCTCGATCAGGGGGACTTTGTGATACTCGATCAGGGGACTTTGTTGTACTCGATCAGGGAACTTTGTTATACTCGATCAGGGGCCTTTGTTATACTCGTTCATTCACCTTTGTTATATTCGATCAGGGGCCTTTGATATACTCGACCAAGGGACTTTGTTATACTCGATGAGGGGCCTATGTTAAACTCGATCAGGGGCCTTTGTTATACTCGATCAGGGGACATTGTTATACTCGATCAGGGGACTTTGTTATACTCGATCAGGGGACTTTGTTATATTCGATGAGGTTTTTTATACTCGATCATGGGACTTTGTTATACTCGATGAGAGACGCTGTTAGCATACTCGATGGGGACTTGTTCTCTCGAACAGGACTTTGTTATACTCGATCAGGTGACTTTGTGATATTCGATGAGGGGACTTTGGTATACTCGATCACCAGGACTGTTATACTCGATGAGGGCTTTGTTATATTCGATGAGGGGACTTTTTTGTACTCGATCATGGGACTTTGTTATACTCGATGAGGGGCCTTTGTTATACTCGATGAGGGGACTTTGTTCTACTCGAACAGGGGACTTTGTTATACTCGATCAGGGGACCTTGTGATATTCGATGAGGGGACTTTGTTATACTCGATCATGGGACTTTCTTATACTCGATCAGGGGCCTTTGTTATACTCGATCAGGGGACTTTGTTATCCTCGACCAGGGGAGTTTGTTATACTCGATCAGGGGACTTTGTTATACTCGATCAGGGGACTTTGTTATACTCCGTGAGGGGACTTTGTTATACTCGATGAGTGGACTTTGTTAAACTCGATCAGAGGCCTTTGTTATACTCGATCAGAGGACTTTGTTATACGCAATCAGGGAATTTTGAAATACTCGATCAGGGGCCTTTGTTATATTCGATGAGGGGACTTTGTTATACTCGATGAAATTTGTTATATACTCGATCATGGGACTTTGTTATTCTCGATCAGGGGCCTTTGTTATACTCGATCAGGGGCCTTTGTTATACTCGACAGGGGTCTTTGTTATATACTCGATGAGGGCACTTTGTTATACTCGATTAGGGGGCTTTGTTATACTCGATCAGGGGACTTTTTTATTCTCGATCAGGGGGCTTTGTTATACTCGATCAGGGGACTTTGTTATACTCGATCCGGGAACTTTGTTATACTCGATCAGGGGCCTTTGTTATACTCGTTCAGGCACCTTTGTTATATTCGATCAGGTGCCTTTGTTATACTCGATCAGGGAACTTTGTTATACACGGTGAGGGGACTTTGTTATACTCGATCAGGGAACTTTGTTTAACTCGATCAGGGGCTTTGTTATACTCGATCAGGGACATTGGTATACTCGATCAGGGACTTGTTATACTCGATCAGGGGACTTTGTTATACTCGGTGAGGGGACTTTGTTATACTCGATCAGGGGACTTTGTTAAACTCGATCAGAGGCCTTTGTTATACTCGATCAGGGGAATTTGTTATACGCGATCAGGGAACTTTGAAATACTCGATCAGGGGCCTTTGTTATACTCGTTCAGGCGCCTTTGTTATATTCGATCACGGGCCTTTGTTATACTCGACAAGGGGACTTTGTTATACTCGATCATGGTACTCTTGTTATACTCGATTTGGGGCCTTTGTTATACTCGATGAGGGGACTTTGTTCTACTCGATCAAGGGACTTTGTTATACTTGATCAGGGGACTTTGTTATATTCGATGAGGGGACTTTGTTATACTCGATCAGGGGCCTTTGTTATAGTCGATCAGGGAACTTTGTTATACTCGATGACGGGCCTTTGTTATACTCGATGAGGGGACTTTGCTCTACACTATTAGGGGACTTTGTTATACTCGATCAGGGGACTTTGTTATATTCGATGATGGGAATTTGTTATACTCGATCATGGGACTTTGTTATACTCAATCAGGGGCCTTTGTTATACTCGATCAGGGGCCTTTGTTATACTCGACCAGGGGTCTTTGTTATACTCGATCAGGGGCCTTTGTTATACTTGATCAGGGGGCTTTGTTATACTCGATCAGGGGACTTTGTTATTCTCGATCAGAGGGACTTTGTTATACTCGATCAGGGGACTTTATTATACTCGATCAGGGAACTTTGTTATACTCGATCAGGGGCCTTTGTTATACTCGTTCAGGCACCTTTGTTATATTCGATCAGGGGCCTTTGGTATACTCGACCATGGGACTTTCTTATACTCGATCATGGGACTTTGTTATACTCTATGAGGGGCCTTTGTTATACTCGATCAGGGGACTTTGTAATCCTCGACCAGGGGAGTTTGTTATACTCGATCAGGGGACTTTGTTATACTCGATCAGGGGACTTTGTTATACTCGATCATGGGACTTTGTTATACTCGATGAGGGGCCTTTGTTGTACTCGATGAGGGGATTCTGTTATACTCAATCATGGGACTTTGTTATACTCGATGAGGGGCCTTTGTTATACTCGATGAGGGGACTTTGTTCTACTCGATCAGGGGACTTTGTTATACTCGATCAGGGACCTTGTTATATTCATATTCGATGAGGGACTTTGTTATACTTGATCATGGGACTTTGTTATACCGATCAGGGGCCTTTGTTATACTCGATCAGGGGACTTTGTTATACTCGATCAGGGACCTTTGTTATATACTTGATCAGGGACTTTGTTGTATTATTCGAAAATTGGCGCTGTTACACTCGATTAGGGCAGTCTGTTATACTCGAGCAGGGGACTCTGTTATACTCGATCAGGGGACTTTGTTATATTCGATCAGGGGCCTTTGATATACTCGATCAGGGGACTTTGTTGTACTCGAAAAGTGGCCTTTGTTATAATCTTTTAGAGGCCTTTGTTATACTCGAACAGCGGCCTTTGTTAAACTCGATCAAAGGCCTTTGTTATTCTCGTTTAGAGGAGTTTGTTAAACTCGATGAGGAGACTTTGTTATACTCGATCAGGGGAGTTTGTTATACTCGATCAGTGGCCTTTGTTATACTCGATCAGGGGACTTTGTTATATTGATCAGGGGCATTATATACTCGATCAGGGGACTTGTTGTCTCGATCAGGGACTTTGTTATACTCGATCACTTTGTTGTACTCGATCAGGGAACTTTGTTATACTCGATCAGGGGCCTTTGTTATACTCGTTCAGGCACCTTTGTTATATTCGATCAGGGGCCTTTGATATACTCGACCAGGGGACTTTGTTATACTCGATGAGGGGCCTTTGTTATACTCGATCAGGGGACATTGTTATACTCGATCAGGGGACTTTGTTATACTCGATCAGGGGACTTTGTTATATTCGATGAGGGGACTTTTTTATACTCGATCACGGGACTTTGTTATACTCGATGAGGGGCCTTTGTTATACTCGATGAGGGGACTTTGTTCTACTCGAACAGGGGACTTTGTTATACTCGATCAGGGGACCTTGTGATATTCGATGAGGGGACTTTGTTATACTTGATCATGGGACTTTGTTATACCCGATCAGGGGCCTTTGTTATACTCGATCAGGGGACTTTGTTATCCTCGACCAGGGAAGTTTGTTATACTCGATCAGGGGACTTTGTTATACTCGATCAGGGGACTTTGTTATACTCGGTGAGGGACTTTGTTGTTATACTCGATCAGGACTGTTAAACTCGATGGAAGGCCTTTGGTATACTCGATCAGGGACTTTTGTTATACGATCGAGGGAACTTTGAAATGCTCGATCAGGGGCCTTTGTTATACTCGTTCAGGCGCCTTTGTTATATTCGATCACGAGTCTTTGTTATACTCGACCAGGGGACTTTGTTATACTCGATCATGGGACTCTTGTTATACTCGATTTGGGGCCTTTGTTATACTCGATGAGGGGACTTTGTTCTACTCTATCAAGGGACTTTGTTATACTCGATCAGGGGACTTTGTTATAGTCGATCAGGGAAATTTGTTATACTCGATGAGGGGCCTTTGTTATACTCGATGAGGGGACTTTGCTCTACACGATTAGGGGACTTTGTTATACTCGATCAGGGGACTTTGTTATATTCGATGATGGGAATTTGTTATACTCGATCATGGGACTTTGTTATACTCGATCTGGGGCCTTTGTTATACTCGATCAGGGGCCTTTGTTATACTCGACCAGGGGTCTTTGTTATACTCGATCAGGGGGCTTTGTTATACTTGATCAGGGGGCTTTATTATACTCGATCAGGGGACTTTGTTATTCTCGATCAGAGGGACTTTGTTATACTCGATCCCAGGGACTTTGTTATTCTCGATCAGAACTTTGTTATACTCGATCAGGGGACTTTTGTTATATACTCGATCAGGGCCTTTGTTATATACTCGATCAGGGAGACGCTGTTATACTTGATCAGGGGCTTTGTTATACTCGATCAGGGGACTTTGTTATTCTCAAGTAAGAGGACTGTTATACTCGATCAGGGGACTTTGTTATTCTCGATCGGGGTTTGTTATACTCGATCAGGGCCTTGTTATATCGTTCAGGCACCTTTGTTATATTCGATCAGGGGCCTTTGGTATACTCGACCATGGGACTTTGTTATACTCGATGAGGGGCCTTTGTTAAACTCGATGAGGGGCCTTTGTTATACTCGATCAGGGGACATTGTTATACTCGATCAGGGGACCTTGTGATATTCGATGAGGGGACTTTGTTATACTCGATCATGGGACTTTGTTATACTCAATCAGGGGCCTTTGTTATACTCGATCAGGGGACTTTGTTATCCTCGACCAGGGGAGTTTGTTATACTCGATCAGGGGACTTTGTTATACTCGTTCAGGCACCTTTGTTATATTCGATCAGGGGCCTTTGGTATACTCGACCATGGGACTTTGTTATACTCGATGAGGGGCCTTTGTTATGCTCGATCCAGAGGACTTTGTTATACGCAATCAGAAATTTGAAATACTCGATCAGGGCCTTTGTTGCGCATGTTATTCGATGAGGACTTTGTTATACTCGATCAGGGCCTTTGTTATACTCGATCAGGGGAGCGCTGTTATAACTCGACAGGGTCTTTGTTATACTCGATCAGGGGCCTTTGTTATACTTGATCAGGGGGCTTTGTTATACTCGATCAGGGGACTTTGTTATTCTCGATGAGAGGACTTTGTTATACTCGATCAGGGGACTTTGTTATACTCGATCAGGGGACTTTGTTATACTCGATCAGGGAACTTTGTTATACTCGATCAGGGGCCTTTGTTATACTCGTTCAGGCACCTTTGTTATATTCGATCAGGGGCCTTTGGTATACTCGACAATGGGACTTTGTTATACTCGATGAGGGGCCTTTGTTAAACTCGATCAGGGGCCTTTGTTATACCCGATCAGGGGACATTGATATACTCGATCAGGGGACTTTGTTATACTCGATCATGGGAGTTTGTTAGATTCGATGAGGGGACTTTGTTATACTCGATCATGGGACTTTGTTATACTCGATGAGGGGCCTTTGTTATACTCGATGAGGGGATTCTGTTATACTCGATCATGGGACTTTGTTATACTCGATGTGGGGCCTTTGTTATACTCGATGAGGGGACTTTGTTAAACTCGATCAGAGGCCTTTGTTATACTCGATCAGGGGACTTTGTTATACGCGATCAGGGAACTTTGAAATACTCGATCAGGGGCCTTTGTTATACTCGTTCAGGCGCCTTTGTTATATTCGTTCAGGGGCCTTTATTATACTCGACCAGGGGACTTTCTTATACTCGATCATGGGACTTTGTTATCCTCTATGAGGGGCCTTTGTTATACTCGATGAGGGGACTTTGTTCTACTCGAACAAGGGACTTTGTTATACTCGATCAGGGGACTTTGTTATATTCGATGAGGGGACTTTGTTATATACTCGATCAGGGCCTTTGTTATAGTCGATCAGGGAACTGTTATACTCGATGAGGGCCTTTGTTATACCGATGAGGACTTTGCTCTACGTTGGGGACTTCGGTATACTCGATCAGGGGACTTTGTTATATTCGATGATGGGAATTTGTTATACTGATCATGGGACTTTGTTATATACTCGATCAGGGGCCTTTGTTATACTCGATCAGGGGCCTTTGTAATATCGACCATGGGTCTTTGTTATACTCGATCAGGGGCCTTTGTTATACTTGATCAGGGGGCTTTGTTATACTCGATCAGGGGACTTTGTTTTTCTCGATCAGAGGGACTTTGTTATACTCGATCAGGGGACTTTGTTATACTCGATCAGGGGACTTTGTTATACTCGATCAGGGGCCTTTGTTATACTCGTTGAGGCACCTTGGTTATATTCGATCAGGGGCCTTTGGTATACTCGACCATGGGACTTTGTTATACTCGATGAGGGGCCTTTGTTAAACTCGATCTGGGGCCTTTGTTATACTCGATCAGGGGACATTGTTATACTCGATCAGGGGACCTTGTGATATTCGATGAGGGGACTTTGTTAAACTCGATCATGGGACTTTGTTATACTCGATCAGGGGCCTTTGTTATACTCGATCAGGGGACTTTGTTATCCTCGACCAGGGGAGTTTGTTATACTCGATCAGGGGACTTTGTTATACTCGATGAGGGGACTTTGTTATACTCGGTGAGGGGACTTTGTTATACTCGATCAGGGGACTTTGTTAAATTCGATCAGAGGCCTTTGTTATACTCGATCAGGGGAATTTGTTATACGCGATCAGGGAACTTTGAAATACTCGATCAGGTGCCTTTGTTATACTCGTTCAGGCGCCTTTGTTATATTCGATCACGGGCCTTTGTTATACTCGACCAGGGGACTTTGTTATACTCGATCATGGGACTCTTGTTATACTCGATTTGGGGCCTTTGTTATACTCGATGAGGTAACTCTGTTCTACTCGATCAAGGGACTTTGTTATACTCGATCAGGGGACTTTGTTATATTCGATGAGGGGACTTTGTTATACTCGATCAGGGGCCTTTGTTATAGTCGATCAGGGAACTTTGTTATACTCGATGAGGGGCCTTTGTTATACTCGATGAGGAGACTTTGCTCTACACGATTAGGGGACTTTGTTATACTCGATCAGGGGACTTTGTTATATTCGATGATGGGAATTTGTTATACTTTCGATCATAGGTTTGTTATACTCGATCAAGGGCCTTTATTATATCAATCAGGGCCTTTGTTGCGCATACTCGACCAGAGATTAACTGTTATACTCGATCAGGGGCCTTTGTTATACTTGATCAGGGGGCTTTGTTATACTCGATCAGGGACTTTGTTATTCTCGACCAGAGACTTCGTTATACTCGATCATGAGGACTTTGTTATATACTCGATCAGGGACTTTGTTATACTCGATCAGGGAACTTTGTTATACTCGATCAGGGGCCTTTGTTATACTCGTTCGGCACCTTTTGTTATATTCGATCAGGGGCCTTTATGCTCGACCATGGGACTTTGTTATTTATTCTCGATGAGGCCTTTGTTAAACTCGATCGAGGTCTTTGTTATACTCGATCGAAGACATTGTTATACTCGATCAGGGACTTTATTTATACTCGATCAGGGGACTTTGTTAGATTCGATGAGGGGACTTTGTTATACTCGATCATGTGACTTTGTTATACTCGATGAGGGGCCTTTGTTATACTCGATGAGGGGATTCTGTTATACTCGATCATGGGACTTTGTTATACTCGATGTGGGGCCTTTGTTATACTCGATGAGGGGACTTTGTTATACTCGATCAGGGGACCTTGTTATATTCGATGAGGAGACTTTGTTATACTCGATCATGGAACTTTGTTATACTCGATCAGGGGCCTTTGTTATACTCGATCAGGGGACTTTGTTATACACGATCTGGGACCTTTGTTATACTCGATCAGGGGACTTTGTTGTATTCGAAAGGTGGCCTTTGTTACACTCGATTAGGGCAGTCTGTTATACTCGAGCAGGGGACTCTGTTATACTCGATCAGGGGACTTTGTTATATTCGATCAGGGGCCCTTGTTATACTCGATAAGGGACTTTGTTGTACTCGAAAAGTGGCCTTTGTTATACTCTTTTAGAGGCCTTTGTTATACTCGAACAGGGGCCTTTGTTAAACTCGATCAAAGGCCTTTGTTATTCTCGATTAGAGGACTTTGTTAAACTCGATGAGGAGACTTTGTTATACTCGATGAGGGGAGTTTGTTATACTCGATCAATGGCCTTTGTAATACTCGATCAAGAGACTTTGTTATACTTGATCAGGGGACTTTGTTATACTCGATCAGGGGACTTTGTTTATCTCGATCAGGGGGAATTTGTTATACTCGTTTCAGGCACGCGCGATATTCCGATCAGGGGCCTTTGATATATACTCGACCAGGGGACTTTGTTATACTCGATGAGGGGCCTTTGTTAAACTCGATCAGGGCCTTTGTTATACTCGATCGAGGACATTGTTATACTCGATCAGGAGACTTTGTTATACTCGATCAGGGGACTTTGTTATATTCGATGAGGGACTTTTATACTCGATCATAGGACTTTGTTATACTCGATGAGGCGCTGTTATACTCGATGAGGATTCTGTTATACTCGATCATGGGACTTTGTTATACTCGATGAGGGGCCTTTGTTATACTCGATGAGGGGACTTTGTTCTACTCGAACAGGGGACTTTGTTATACTCGATCATGGGACCTTGTGATATTCGATGTGGGGACTTTGTTATACTCGATCATGGGACTTTTTTATACTCGATCATGGGCCTTTGTTATACTCGATCAGGGAACTTTGAAATACTCGATCAGGGGCCTTTGTTATAATCGTTTAGGCGCCTTTGTTATATTCGATCACGGGCCTTTGTTATACTCGACCAGGGGACTTTGTTATACTCGATCATGGGACTCTTGTTATACTCGATTTGGGGCCTTTCTTATACTCGATGAGGGGACTTTGTTCTACTCGATCAAGGGACTTTGTTATACTCGATCAGGGGACTTTGTTATATTCGATGAGGGGACTTTGTTATACTCGATCAGGGGCCTTTGTTATAGTCGATCAGAACTGTTATACTCGATGAGAGTTTTCTTATACTCGATAAGGGGACTTTGCTCTACACGATTAGGGGACTTTGTTATACTCGATCAGGGGACTTTGTTATATTCGATGATGGGAATTTGTTATACTCGATCATGGGACTTTGTTAATCTCGATCAGGAGCCTTTGTTATACTCGATCAGGGGCCTTTGTTATACTCGACGAGGGGTCTTTGTTATACTCGATCAGGGGCCTTTGTTATACTTGATCAGGGGGCTTTGTTATACTCGTTCAGGGGACTTTTTTATTCTCGATCAGAGGGACTTTGTTATACTCGATCAGGGGACTTTGTTATACTTGATCAGGGGCCTTTGTTATACTCGATTAGGGGCCTCTGTTATACTCGATGAGGAGCTTTTGTTATATTCGATCAGCCTTGGGTATACTCGCTGACCATGGGATTCCTTTGTTATACCTCGATGAGGGCCTGTTAAACCTTTCGCTGGATTAGGGGCCCCTGTTATACTCGATCAGGGACATTGTTATACCCGGATCAGGGACCTTTGTTATACTCGATCAGGGGACTTTGTTAGATTCGATGAGGGGACTTTGTTATACTCAATCATGGGACTTTGTTATACTCGATGAGGGGCCTTTGTTATACTCGATCAGGGGATTCTGTTATACTCGATCATGGGTCTTTGTTATACTCGATGAGGGGCCTTTGTTATACTCGATGAGGGGACTTTGTTCTACTCGATCAGGGGACTTTGTTATACTCGATCAGGGGACCTTGTTATATTCGATGAGGGGACTTTGTTATACTCGATCATGGGACTTTGTTATACTCGATCAGGGGCCTTTGTTATACTCGATCAGGGGACTTTGTAATCCCCGACCAGGGGAGTTTGTTATACTCGATCAGGGGACTTTGTTATACTCGATCAGGGGACTTTGTTATACTCGATGAGGGGACTTTGTTATACTCGATCAGGGGACTTTGTTATACTCGATCAGGGGCCTTTGTTATGCTCGATCAGGGGACTTTGTTATACGCGATCAGGGAACTTTGAAATACTCGATCAGGGGCCTTTGATATACTCGACCAGGGGACTTTGTTATA
>NW_024726129.1:0-14456 GCF_018991925.1 Homarus americanus | reverse complement strand
ACCAATGATATTTCCCAGGCACAACACACACCCCAGGCACACTGCTGACACTCCCAGGCACACCCCAGACACTGCCAGGCACACCAGACACCCCAGGCAAAGCCTCAGACACCCCAGCAACACCTCACACTCCCCAGGCACACCTCAGATACCCCAAAGTGCACCTCTGACACCCCAGGCACACATCCCACACCCCAGGAAACTCAACACTCCCAGGTACACCTCTAACACCCCAGGTACACCACACACACCCAAGTACACACCTGACACTCCAGGCACACCTCCACACACCCCAGGCACACACCTCACACCTCCAGATACACCCTGACACCCCAGATACACCACACCCAATCACACCACGATACCACCAGGTACACCCCTGACACTCCCCAGCACACCTCATACTCCCCAAGCACACCTCCGATACCCCATCACACCTCTCACACACCCCGGTTCACCTGACACCCACACACACCTCTGACACCCCAGGCACACCAAATGACACACCAGGCACACCTCTACACTCCCAGGTACACCTGACACCCCAGGCACACCCAGATACCCCAGACACACCCCCAGACACCCCAGGTACACCCCCTGACACCCCAGTTACACCCCCTGACACCCTGCACCACCCCTGACACCAAACCCATGTACACTCAGGCACTCCCCACACCATGCACACCCTGACACCCCAGGCACACCCTGACACTCCCAGGCACCCTGACACCTCCAGTACCCACACTCCCAGGAACACTCGACACTCCCCATGCACACCAATGACACCCCCAGGCACACCTCACACCTCCAGGCACACCAATGACACTCCCAGTTACACCAATGACACTCCCCAGCCACACCCTACACGACACACCAGGCACACACCTGACACTCCCAGGTACACCCCTCACACTCCCAGGCACCAATGACACTCCCCAGGCACACCTCTTGACACTCCAAGGTACACTGCTGACACTGCCAGGTACACCTCAGAAACTGCCAGGCACACCAGACACTGCAAAGCCCTGACACTCCAGTAACACCTCAGACACTCCCCAGGTACACCTCAGACACTCCAAAGTGCACCTCTGACACTCCCCAGGCACACCCTGACACCCCAGGCACACCTCCGACACTCCCCAGGCACACCCTCTGACACCCCAGGCACACCCCCACACACCAGGTACACCTTTGACACTCCCAGGTACACCTCCTCATACTCCCAGGCACACCTCCTGACACCTCCAGATACACCTCTGACACCCCAGGTACACCAATGATACCACCAGGCACACCCCTGACACCCCAGGCACACCTGTCATACTCCCAAGCACACCCTCCGATACTCCCCACCACACCTCAGACACACTCCCCAGGTACACCTCTGACACTCCCCGGAACACCTCTGACACCCCAGGCCACCTCTGAACCCCCAGGCACACCTCTGACACTCCCCAGGCACACCTATGATACTCCCCAGGCCACCACCCTGACACTTCCAGATACACCCTGACACCCCAGGCATGCCCAATGATACCATCAGGCACACCTCTGACACCCCAGGCACACTCCGACACCCCAGGCACACCTCCGATACCCCCAGGCACACCCCAGACACCCCTGGTTCACCTCTGACACACTCTAGGCACACCACTGACAATACCAGGCACACCTCTGACACTCCCAGGCACACCTCTGACACTCCCAGTACACCTTGACACTCCCAGGTACACTCCTGATACGCCCAGGCATACCTCTGACACTCCCAGGCACACCTGCTGACACTCCTGCACACCCTGCTGACACTGCAAGATACATCTGGATTATTCCATGCCACACCCCAGAGACACTCCATAGGCAGACCTCAGACAGGGGTGGCCACTCCCCAGACACTCCCAGTTTACACCTCTGACACTCCCAGGCACACACTTGGTGTACTCCTTTTGACGCTCCCAGGCACACCTGATCTCCAGGAACACCCCTGACACTCCCAGAAACACCTCTGACACTCCCAGGCACACCGCTGACACTCCCCAGGTGCCACCCAAGACACACCGCCAGGCACACCCCAGACACGCCCAGGCACAGCCTGTACACTCCCCAGGCACCCCCAGACACCCCAGGCACATCTCAGGCACCCCAGGTACACCTCTGACACTTCCCAGGCACACCCCAGACACTTCCAGGGTACACCCTGGCACTCCAGGCACACCTCTGATAATTCCCAGGTGCCACCAATGATACACCTCTGACACTCCCAGGTAGTCTTGACGCTGCCAGGTACTCTCCACACTCCCAGGAACACCTCTGACACTCCCAGGTACACCTCTGACACTCCCAAGCACACCGCTGACACTCCCAGGTACACCCCTGACACTCCCAGGCACACCGCTGACACTGCCAGGCACACCCCTAGACACTGCCAGGTACACTCTCAGACACTCCCTGGTACAGCTCAGACACTCCCAGTTACACCTCTGACACCCAGGTGCACCTGTGACACTCCCAAGTGCACCTCTCACACTCCCAGGCACACCTCTGAAACTCCCAGTTACACCTGACACTGCAGATACACCTATGATACTCCAGGTACACCCATGACACTCCCAGTACACCCCTGACACTCCCAGGCACACCCTGACAATCCCAGGCACACCTCAGGCACCCCAGGCACACCTCTGACACCCAGGCACACCCCTGACACTTCCAGGCACACCCTGACACTTCCATGTACACCTCTGACACTCCCAGGTACACCAATGACACTCCCAGGCACACTGACACCTCCCTGGTACACCTCTGACACCCCCAGGCACACCTAATGACACCCCAGGCACACCAATGACTCCCCAGGCACACCTCTGACACTTCCAGGTACACCTCTGACTCCCCAGGCACACCTCTGACACTCAGGAACACCTCTGACACTCCCCAGGCACACCTCTGACACTCCCAGGCACACCTCTGACACCCCAGGTACACCTCTGACACTCCCAGTTACACCTCCGACACTCCCAGTCACACCCCTGACACCCCAGGCACCCCTGACACTCCCAAGCACACCTCTGATATTCCCAGGTACACCTCTGACACTTCCAGATACACCTCTGACACCCCAGTGCCACCAATCACACTCCCAAGCACAACTCTGACACTCCCCAGGCACACCACTGACACTACCAGGTACACCTCTGACACTCCCAGGTGCCATCTCCACACCCCAGGCACCTCTGACACCCCAGGCACACTCTGATACGCCCAGGCATACCTCAGACACTCCAGGCACACCTGAGAACTCCCAGGAACACCTCAGACACCCCAGGCACACCTCTGGCACTCCGAGGCACACCTCTGACACCCCAGGCACACCTCAGACACCACCAGGCACACCTCAGACACCACAGGCACACCAGACACTCCCCAGGTGCACCTGTGACACTCCCAAGTGCACCTCTGACACTCCCCAGGCAAACATCTGACATTCCCAGGCACACCGCTGACACCCCAGCCACACCTGGGCACTGCTGCACACCTCCGACACCCCAGGCACACCTCTGACACCTCCCAGGTACACCTCTCACACTCCCAGGTACACCTCTGACACTCCCAGGTATTCCACTGACATTCCCTGTTCACCTCTGACACTCCTTGGCACACCCTTGACACTCCCAGGTACACCTCTGACACTCCCAGGTACACCTCCGATACTCCCAGGTACACCTGATACTCCCAGGTACCCTCTGACACTCCCTGCACCTTTGACACTCCCAGGTACACCTCTGATACTCCCAGGCACACCTCTGACACTTCCCAATTCACCTCTGACACTCCCAGGTACACCAACACACAGGCACACCTCTGACACCCCAGGCACACCTCGATACTCCCAGGTACACCTCCGATACCCCAGGCACACCTTCAGACACTCCCTGGTTCACCCTCTGACACTCCCCTGGTTCACTCTGACACTCCCCTGGTACACCTCTGGAACCCTAGGTACACCTCTACACTCCCTGGTTTTCCCCTGACACTCCCAGGTACACTTCAGACACTCCCAGGCACACCCTGACACTCTGCAGGTACCACTCTGACACTCCCAGGCACGCCTCTGACACCCCAGGTACACCTCTGACACTCCAGTGACACCTCCGACACTCCCGGTACACCCCCTGACACCCCAGGTGCACCCCTGACACTCGCACACCTCTGATATTCCCAGGTACACCTCTGACACTCCGGTGCACACCTCTGACACTCCCCAGGCACACCTCTGACACTCCCAGGTACCCTTGACGCTCCCAGGCATCTGACACTCCCAGAACACCTCTGACACTCCCAGGTACACCTCTGACACCTGGATTTCACACCTCAGACACCCAGGCACACCCTGACACCACCAGGTACACACCCCAGACACCCCAGGCACAGCTCACACCACCAGGCACACCTCAGACACCCCAGGTACACCCTCAGGCATCTCCCAGGCACACCCCTGACACTCCAGGCACACCCCTGACACTCCAGGCACACTCCCTGACACCTGCACACCTCTGACACTCGGCACACCAATGACACCCCAGGCACACCTCTGACACTCCAGGCACACCTCTGACACTCCCAGGTACACCTCTGACACTCCCAGGCACACCTCTGACACTCAGGAACATCCCTGACACTCCCAGGCACACCCTGACACCCCAGGCACACCAGATACTCCCAGGTACACCTCTGACACTTACGGATACACCTCTGACACTCCCAGGTACCACCAATCACACTCCCAAGTACAACTCTGACACTCCCAGGTACACCACTGACACTACCAGATACACCTCTGACACTCCAGTTACACCCCTGACACTCCCAGTTACACCCCTGACACTCCCAGTTAAACTCTTGACACATCCCAGGTACACCTCAGGCACCCCAGGTACACCTCTGAAACTCCAGGTACACCCTTGACACTCCAGGTTCACCCCTGACACTTCCAGGTACACCTCTGACACTTCCAGATACACCTCTGACACTCCCAGGCACACCAATCACACTCCCAAGTACAACTCTGACAACTACAGTTACACCACTGACACTACCAGGTACACCTCTGACACTCCCAGGCACACCTCTGACACTCCCAGGTACCTTTGACGCTGCCAGGTACCTCCGACACCCCCAGGAACACTCTGACACTCCCCAGGTACACCCCTGACACTCAGGCACACCGCTGACACTTCCAGGTACACCTCAGACACTGCCAAGCACACTTCAGACACTCCCGGGTACAGCTCAGACACTCCAGTTACACATCTATAACTCCCAGTTGCACCTGTGACACTCCTGCACCTCTGACGCTCCCAGCACACCTCTGAAACTCCCAGTTACACCGCTGACACTGCCAGATACACCTATGACACCCAGGTACACCCCTGACACTCCCAGTTACACCCCTGACACTCCCAGGTACACCTCTGACAATCCCAGGCACACCAGGCACCCCAGGCACACCTCTGACACTTCCAGGTACACCTCTGACACCCCAGGTACACCAATGACACCCCAGGTACACCCCTGACACCCCCTGGTACACCTCTGACACTCCAGGCACACCTCTGACTTGCACCCTCTGACACCCCAGGTACACCTCTGACACCCAGTACACCACGACACCCCCAGGCACACCCCTGACACTTCCAGGTACACCTCTGACTCTCCAGGCACACCCGGACACCCAGGTCACACCTCTGACACTCAGAACACCTCTGACACCCCAGGCACACCTCTGACACTCCCAGGTACACCTCTGACACCCCAGGCACACCCTCTCACACTCCCAGGCACTCTGACACTCCCAGGTATTCCACCTCACATTCCCTGGTTCACCTCTGACACTCCCTGGTCACACTTGACACTCCGGTACACCTCTGACACTACCAGGTACACCTCCGATACCCTAGGTACACCTCCGATACTCCCAGGTACTCCTCTGACACTCCCTTGGTACACATTTGACACTCGCACACCTCTGATACTCCCAGGTACACCTCTGACACTTCCTAATACACCTCTGACACTCCCAGATACGCCAATGATACTACCAGGTACAACTCTGACACTGGTACACCTCGATACTCCCGGTACACCTCCGATACTCCCAGGTACACCTCAGACACTCCCTGGTTCACCTCTGACACTCCCCTGGTTCACCTCTGACACTCCCTGCACACCTCTGACACCCCAGGCACTCCCTGACACTCCAGTATTCCACCATCCCTGGTTCACCCTGACACTCCCCTGGTACCTGACACTCCTGCGTACACCTCTGACACTACCAGGTACACCTCCGATACTCCTAGGTACACCTCCGATACTCCCAGGTACCTCTGACACTCCTAGTACACATTTGACACTCCCAGGTACACCTCTGATACTCCCAGGTACACCTCTGACACTTCCTAATACACCTCTGACACTCCCAGATACGCCAATGATACTACCAGGTACACCTCTGACACTCCCAGGTACACCTCCGGATACTCCCAGGTGCACCTCCACTCCCCAGGTACACCTCAGACACTCCCTGGTTCACCTCTGACACTCCCTGGTTCACCCCTGACACCCCCTGGCACACCCTGATACTCCCAGGTACACCTCTTCACTCCTGGCCCCCTGACACTCCAGGCACACCTCAGACACTCCCAGGCACACGTCTGACACTTGCGTACTACTCTGACACTCCCAGGTACGCCTCTGACACTCCAGGTACACCTCTGACACTCCCAGTTACACCTCCGACACTCCCAGCACACCCCTGACACCCCAGGTACACCCCTGACACTCCCAGGTACACCTCTGATATTCCCAGGTACACCACTGACACTCCCCACACCTCCGACACTCCTGTCACACCCCTGACACTCCCAGGCACACCTCTGACACTCTCAGGCACACCTCTGACACTCTCAGGAACATCCCTGACACTCCCAGGTACACCCTGACACCCCAGGTACACTCTGATACCCCAGGTACACCTCTGACACTTACGGATACACCTCTGACACCCCAGGTACACCAATCACACCCCAAGTACAACTCTGACACTCCGGTACACCACTGACACTACCAGATACACCTATGACACTCCAGGTACACCCCTGACACTCCCAGTTACACCCCCACACCCTAGTTAAACCTCTGACAATCCCAGGTACACCTCAGGCACTCCCAGGTACACCTCTGAAACGTCCAGGTACACCTGACACTTCCAGGTTCACCCCTACACTTCCAGGTACACCTCTGACACTTCCAGATACACCTCTGACACTCCCAGGTACACCAAATCACACTCCCAAGTACAACTCTGACACCCCAGTTACACCACTGACACAACCAGGTACACCTCTGGCACTCCAGGCACACCCCTGACACTCCCAGGTACTTTGACGCTGCCAGGTACTCCTCCGACACTCCCAGGAACACCTCTGACACTCTACACCCTGACACTCCCGGGTACACCGCTGACACTGCCAGGTACACTCTGACACTTCCAGATACACCTCTGACACCCCAGGTACACCAATCACACTCCCAAGTACAACTCTGACATTCCCAGGTACACCACTGACACCACAGGTACACCTCTGACACTCCCAGGTACACCTCTGACACTACCAGGTACACCTCTGATATTCCAGGTACACCCCTGACACTTCCAGATACACCTCTGACACCCCAGGTACACCTCGACACCCCAGGTACACCAATGACACTCCCAGGTACACCTCTGACACTCCAGGTACACCTCTGACACTCCCAGGTACACCTCTGACACTCCCAGGTACACCTCTGACACTCTCAGGAACATCCCTGACACTCCCTGGTACACCCCTGACACTCCCAGGTACACCTCTGATACTCCCAGGTACACCTCTGACACTTACGGATACACCTCTGACACTCCCAGGTACACCAATCACACTCCCAAGTACAACTCTGACACTCCCAGGTAAACCACTGACACTACCAGGTCCACCTCTGACACCCCAGGCACACCTCTGACACTCCCAGGCACCTCTGACACTCCCAGGTACACCTCTGATACGCCCAGGTATACCTCTGACACTCCCAGGTACACCGCTGACACCCCAGGACACCGCTGACACTGCAAGATACACCTCTGACATTCCACGCACACCCCAGTCACTTCCAGGTAGACCTCAGACACTCCCAGGTACACCAGACACTCCCAGGCACACCCCACACTCCCAGGTACTCTGACGCCAGGCACCCGACACTCCCAAGAACACCTCTGACACCCAGGTACACCCCTGACACCCCAGGTACACCGCTGACACTGCCAGGTACACCTCTGACACTTCCAGATACACCTCTGACACCCCAGGTACACCAATCACACTCCCAAGTACAACTCTGACACCCCAGGTACACCACTGACACTACCAGGCCACCTCTGACACTCCCTGGTACACCTCTGATACTCCCGTGCACCTCTTACTCCTGGTTCTCCCCTGACACTCCCAGGTACACTCAGACACTCCCAGGTACACCTCTGACACCCCAGGTACTACTCTGACACCCCAGGTACGCCTCTGACACTCCCAGGTACACCCTCTGACACTCCCAGTTACACCTCCGACACTCCCAGTTACACCCTGACACTCCCAGGTACACCCCTGACACCCCAGGTACACCTCTGATATTCCCAGGTACACCACTGACACTCCCAGTTACACCTCCGACACTCCCAGTTACACCCCTGACACTCCCAGGTACACCTCTGACACTCTCAGGTACACCTCTGACACTCTCAGGAACATCCCTGACACTCCCAGGTACACCCCACACCCAGGTACACCTCTGATACTCCCAGGTACACCTCTGACACTTACGGATACACCTCTGACACTCCCAGGTACACCAATCACACTCCCAAGTAAACTCTGACACTCCCAGGTACCACCACTGACACTACCAGATACACCTATGACACTCCAGGTACACCCCTGACACTCCCAGTTACACCCTGACACTCCCAGTTAAACCTCTGACAATCCCAGGTACACCTCAGGCACTCCCAGGTACACCTCTGAAACGTCCAGGTACACCTTGACACTTCCAGGTTCACCCTGACACTTCCAGGTACACCTCTGACACTTCCAGATACACCTCTGACACTCCAGGTACACCAATCACCTCCCAAGTACAACGACCTCCAGTTACACCACTGACACAACCAGGTACACCTCTGGCACTCCAGGCACACCTCTGACACTCCAGGTACTCCTGACGCTGCCAGGTACTCCTCGACACTCCAGGAACACCTCTGACACTCCCAAGTACACCCCTGACACTCCCAGGTACACCGCTGACACTGCCAGGTACACCTCTGACACTTCCAGATACACCTCTGACACTCCCAGGTACACCAATCACACTCCCAAGTACAACTCTGACATTCCCAGGTACACCACTGACACTCCCAGGTGCCCTCTGACACCTCCCAGGTACACCTCTGACACTACCAGTTACACCTCTGATATTCCCAGGTACACCTCTGACACTTCCAGATACACCTCTGACACTCCCAGGTACAGTAATCACACTCCCAAGTACAACTCTGACACTCCCAGGTACACCACTGACACTACCAGGTACACCTCTGTCACTCCCAGGCACACCTCTGACACTCCCAGGTACTCCTTTGACGCTGCCAGGTACTCCTCCGACACTCCCAAGAACACCTCTGACACTCCCAGGTACACCTGACTCCCAGGTACACCGCTGACACTGCCAGGTACACCTCTGACACTTCAGATACACCTGACACTCCCAGGTACACCAATCACCTCCCAAGTTACAACTCTGACACTCCCAGGTACACCACTGACACTTCCAGGTACACCTGACACTCCCAGGTACACCAATGACACTCCAGGTACACCTCTGACATTCTCAGGAACACCGTGACCTCCAGGTACACCTCTGACACTCCCAGGTACACCTCTGACACTTCCAGGTACACCCTGACACTTCCAGGTACCTGACACTCAGGTACACCAATGACCTCCCAGGTACACCTCTGACATTCCCTGGTACACCTCTGACTCTCCACCCCCAATGACACACTCAGGTACACCTCTGACACTTCAGGTACACCTGACACTTCCGGTACACAATGATACTCCCAGGTACACCGCTGACACTCCCAGGTACACGCTGACACTGCCAGGACACCTCAGACACTGCCAGGTACTCCTCAGACACTCCCAGGTAAAGCTCAGACACTCCCAGTAACACCAGACACTCCCAGGTGCACCTGTGACACTCCCAAGTGCACCTCTGACACTCCCAGGCACACCTCTGACACTCCCAGGTACACCTCCGACACTCCAGGTACACGTCTGACCTCCCAGGTACCTTTCATACACCGAGGCACACCTGACACTCCCAGGTACACCTCACATACTCCCAGGTACACCTCTGACACTTCCAGATACACCTCTGACACTCCCAGGTACACCTCTGACACTCAGCAACACCTCTGACACTCCCAGGTACACCTCTGACACTCCCAGGTACACGTCTGACACTTCCAGAACCCTGACACTTCCAGGTACACCCCTGACACTCCCAGGTACACCAATGACACTCCAGGTACACCTCTGACACTCCCTGGTACACCTCTGCACTCCAGGTACACCAATGACACTCAGGTACACCTCTGACACTTCCAGGTACACCCCTGACACTTCCAGGTACACCAATGATACTCCCAGGTACACCGCTGACACTCCCAGGTACACCACCGATACTCCCAGGTACACCTCAGACCTCCCTGGTTCACCTCTGACACTCCCTGGTTCACCTCTGACACTCCTGGTACACCTCTGATACTCCCAGGTACACCTCTTACACTCCTGGTTCTCCCTGACACTCCCAGGTACACCTCAGACACTCCCAGGTACACCTCTGACACTCCCAAGTCTCTGACCTCCCAGGTACGCCTCTGACACTCCCAGGTACACCTCTGACCTCCCAGTTACACCTCCGACACTCCAGTTACACCTGACACTCCCAGGTACACCCCTGACACTCCCAGGTACACCTCTGATATTCCCAGGTACACCACTGACACTCCAGTTACACCTCCGACACTCCCAGTTACACTGACACTCCAGGTACACCTCTGACACTCAGGTACACCTCTGACACTCTCAGGGAACATCCCTGACACTCCCAGGTACACCTGACACTCCCAGGTACACCTCTGATACTCCCAGGTACACCTCCCAGCCTTACGGATACACCTCTGACCTCCCAGGTACACCAATCACACTCCCAAGTACAGCTCCTGGCTCTAGGTACACCACTGACACTACCAGATACACCTATGACACTCCAGGTACACCCCTGACACTCCCAGTTACACCCCTGACACTCCCAGTTAAACCTCTGACAATCCAGGTACCTCAGGCACTCCAGGTACACCTCTGAAACGTCAGGTACACCCTCAGGCACTTCAGGTTCACCCTGACACTTCCAGGTACCTCTGACACTTCCAGATACACCTCTGACACTCCCAGGTACACCAATCACACTCCAAGTACAACTCTGACACTCCCAGTTACACACTGACACAACCAGGTACACCTCTGGCACTCCCAGGCCTCTGACCTCCCAGGTACTCCTGACTGCCAGGTACTCCTCCGACACCTCCAGGACACCTCTGACCTCCCAGGTACACCCCTGACCTCCAGGTACACCGCTGACACTGCCAGGTAGCACCTCTGACACTTCCGATACACCTCTGACACTCCCAGGTACACAATCACACTCCCAAGTACAACTCTGACATTCCCAGGTACACCACTGACACTACCAGGTACACCTCTGACACTCCCAGGTACACCTCTGACACTACCAGGTACACCTCTGATATTCCCAGGTACACCTCTGACACTTCAGATACACCTCTGACACTCCAGGTACAGTAATCACACTCCCAAGTACAACTCTGACACTCCCAGGTACACCACTGCACTACAGGTACACCTCTGGCACTCCCAGGCACACCTCTGACACTCCCAGGTACTCCTTTGACGCTGCTAGGTACTCCTCCCACCTCCCAAGAACACCTCTGACACTCCCAGGTACACCCCTGACCTCCCAGGTACACCTGACACTGCCAGGTACACCTCTGACACTTCCAGATACCTCTGACACTCCCAGGTACACAATCACACTCCCAAGTGCAACTCTGACACTCCCAGGTACACCACTGACACTACCAGGTACACCTCTGACACTCCCAGGTACACCTCTGACACTACCAGGTTCTCTGATATTCCCAGGTACCTCTGACACTTCAGATACACCTCTGACACTCCAGGTACACTAATCACACTCCCAAGTACAACTGACACTCCCAGGTACACCACTGCACTACCAGGTACACCTCTGACACTCCCAGGTACACCTCTGACACTCCAGGTACACCTCTGACACTCCAGGTACACCTCTCATACTGGGTATACCTCTGACACTCCCAGGTACACCGCCCAGCACTCCGAGGTGCACCGCTGACACTGCAAGATACACCTCTGACATTCCATGTGCACCTCAGACACTTCCAGGTACACCTCAGACACTCCCAGGTACACCTCAGACACTCACAGGTACACCTCTTACACTCCCAGGTACACCTCTGACCTCCCAGGTACTCCTGACGCTCCCAGGTACTCCTCGACACTCCCAGGAACACCTCTGACACTCCAGGTACACCTCTGACACCTCCCAGGTACACCTCTGACACTGCCAGGTACACCTCCAGACACTGCCAGGTACCTCAGACACTACCAGGTACACCTCAGACACTCCCAGGTACAGCTCAGACACCAGGTACCTCAGACCTCCCAGGTACACCTCAGGCATTCCCAGGTACACCCCTACACTTCCATGTACACCTGACCTTCCAGGTACACCTCTACTCTCCAGGTACACCATTGACACTCCCAGGTACACCACTGACACTCCCAGGTACACCAATGACACTCCCAGGTACACCTCTGACACTTCCAGGTACCTCTGACACTCCCAGTACACCTCTGACCTCCAGGTACACCTCTGACACTCTCAGGAACATCCCCTGACACTCCTGGTACACCCCTGACACTCCCAGGCACACCTCTGATACTCCCAGGTACACCTCTGACACGGATACACCTCTGACACTCCCCAGGTACACCAATCACACTCCCAAGTACAACTCTGACCTCCCCAGGTAAACCACTGACACTTCTGGTCCACCTCTGACACTCCCAGGCACACCTCCTGACACTCCCAGGTACACCTCTGACACTCCCAGGTACACCTCCTGATACGCCAGGTATACCTCCTGACCTCCAGGTACACCACGCTGACACTCCCAGGTACACCGCTGCACACAAGATACACCTCTGACATTCCACGTGCACCTCAGACACTTCCAGGTACACCTCAGACACTCGGTACACCTCCAGACACTCCCAGGTACACCCCTGACACTCCCAGTACACCTCTGACACTCCCAGGTACTCCTTTGACGCTCCCAGGTACTCCTCAGACACTCCCAGGTACACCTCAGGCACTCCCAGGTACACCTCTGACCTTCCAGGTACACCACTGACAGCCCACAGGTACACCCCTGACACTTCCAGGTACACCTCCTGACCTCCCAGGCCTGTGACACTCCAGGTACACCACTGACCTCCTGGGTACACCTCTGACACTCCACCATACACCAGACACTCCAGGTACACCTCTGACATCAGGTACACCTCTGACACTCCCAGGTACACCTCTGACACTCCCAGGTACACCTTGACACTCTCAGGACACGCTGACACTCCCAGGTACACCTCCTGACCTCCCAGGTACACCTCTGACACTTCCAGGTACACCTGACACTTCAGGTACACCCTGACACTCCCAGGCACACCTTGACACTCCCAGGTACCTCTGACATTCCCTGGTACACCTCTGACTCTCCTTACACCACTGACACTCTCAGGTACACCTCTGACACTTCCAGGTACACCTCTGACACTTCCAGGTACACCAATGACACTCCCAGGTACACCGCTGACACTCCCAGGTACACCGCTAGCACTGCCAGGTACACCTCGACACTGCCAGGTACACCTCAGACACTCCCAGGTAAGCTCAGACACTCCCAGTAACACCTCAGACCTCCCAGGTGCCTGTGACCTCCCAAGTGCTCCCTGACACTCCCAGGCACACCTCTGACCTCCCAGGTACACCTCCGACACTCCCAGGTACACCTCTGACCTCCCAGGTACACTTTTCGCACACCCAGGTACACCTTTGACACTCCAGGTACACCTCACATACTCCCAGGTACACCTCTGACACTTCCAGATACACACCTTTGACACTCCGTG
>NW_024726128.1:0-23769 GCF_018991925.1 Homarus americanus | reverse complement strand
ACATTATCACCAGACTATCGGCATACCTAGTCGGTGGACACCTGCCTCCTCCTCCTCCTCCTCACCTTGCTAATATGCTAATATGCTAATATGCTCTGGTATGTTCCAGTCTATTTAAGATATGCTCCCATCTATCTTAAAGAGCTTATGCTAGGTTGGTCTGATATGCTCCTCAAAGACTATGCTGATATACTCTTGTCATCTGATATGCCATTATGTTCATATCACTCTAAAGGATATACTAATATGTTCTGATATGTTGGTATGGTTCTGTCTCTAAGAGGGTGTGCTGATGTACTATAAGAGCATATGGGGTATGCTGATATACTTGGTTATGTAGCTAGGCTCATATCTCTCTTACAGGGTATGCTAATATACCCTGATATGCTTGCATCTATCTCTGAGCGTATACTTGTTGACTGTAATGACATAAGAGATATGCTGGTATGCTTCTAAGGGAATATGTTAACATACTCTAATAATAATTTGAAATGAGGTTAGCTATACCTTAGATTCAGGGGATATACTGATATGATATGAATTAACCTAGAAGTATACTGATATGTTCTCAAGGCATTCAGGGGATCTGTTAGTATGCTTCGACATACTTTCGGAACAAGGTAAACTGGACCTTCAGAAGATAGGGTGATATGCTGACATATTCTGATGGATCTAAGAGAGAGAGGAAGACTATGAGAGCTAGTTAATATACTCAGGTATGTTGATATCCCTTCATGGCACTTGGGATATATGGTAATATACTCCGATGTGTCTCTTTGGATATACTGATATGCCACTAATGGGTCCCCAGAAAGCAGGAGACAAGTTGATCTGCTTCGAGGACACTAATCTGTATAATGATTTTTTCCCTGACTGTTAAGAAGTATACTGGTATATTTCAAATGTTGCTTAGTATTATAGTATACTTTGGGCTGTTCTGAACATATTTCACAGCTGATTTTCAGAAATATATGCTGCTGTCACTGGTTTGTTTATTCCGGAGACATTGATTATACTTTGAGTATGTTGATATGCTTTGTTACCAGTCAAGGAATATGCTGATATGTTCTGACACTTCTCAGTGATTATCCTGATATACTTAGATACCTGACAGTATTTATTGGAGTATAGTGTCCTATACTCTGATGTCATTCTAGTGATATGCTGATGAGCTGACATACCGCTTTATGTAACTGTGATATATTGAATCATATACATCCATTCTTCACGCTTAATATATATGATATTCTAAACAATGCTGATATTATTTATGTTATACCCTGATTATATACTAACATACTACAGTGTCATTTATAGTGTATGATATTAAACATTCGGGGGTATACTTTGAGGTTATTTAGAGAATATGATGGCAAACGGTGATATACTCTGATGCCATATTTGGTATACACAGATATATTGATATAATTTATATAATATACCGATAGATATAACTAAATATCTGTGAAGTAAATCCTGTACTTTTTGATATACCATTCAGGGTGAAGGTATGCTAATATACCACGACAGCACCCGTCTCTCAGCGCTAATATACCCTGATGGCACACTTAACATCCTGGCGCCGGTCGTGGGGTATACTGATATGCTAAAGTCTTCTTCATCTTCTAATATCTCGACTTCAGCTTCGTAAACTGTGATTACTTAAACGTATTTAACGCTCGTTTACGTAACTTTTTTGTAGAATAAATGAATGTATATCCGGGGTTCTTCTGTTTCTTTGTCCATCTGATGTTTGCGTCCATGTTGAGGAGAACCACTTAGCAGGGCTCGCATTTTCCCATAATGTGTTACCTCAAGTTCCATAATTTGCACTTAGTGAAGCCACGATATCCCGCGTTATGTTGCCCGTCTTACTTCCTTCTGGGTTATGTCTTAAGTTGGTGAAAAAATTAAATTAAGGCTGAATTATTGTTAAATGTTAAGGTATTATAGTACTTGTCTGTCGTGTTGTTAATATAACAGAGTTTCACCAGCAGTATGTACTCAAGAGCTTATTAACATCGTTGACGAGTCAGAGCCGCAACACTGAACCAATCTATATGAACATTAACACAAAAAATAAATTGTTACATTACATCGACTATCAAGACATAACTTACAATACAAATTAATAAATAATTGTACCAGGCAGATAAAAATATTAGTTACAAAAATTATGAAAATAGTCTTAATGTTCACGCCAGAACTTACCCCATAACAAAAGCCATACAACATTTTCCCAGTTAAGACTTCGTTAAATACAATCTCAAACTCCTTCTCAGAAACTGTGTGTTGGTGGTGTGCCACGTGTGGTGTGTGTGTGTGTGTGTGTGTGTGTGTGACAGCACCTTTGATTTATACAAATATTCACCCAAATGAATAACACCAAGTAATTCACCATGTTATTCACGACTCTTAGATCACTTGGCTTGCGTCTCTCAAAAGGTCGAGCCAGGGTCAGCTGATTCAGTAAACACCGCTCACATTAATAGGGACCTGCCACACTTTGCCATAAACAGATAAATTGTACCGGGAATTTTCCCCCCACACACTCATCATTGTCACTTTATGTAACTTGCTGACAAAACCCATGACCCTTCAGGCCTTTTACGCCCTTAATGCATGAGTCATAAAGGCAAGCATGAACTCCGCATGCTTCCCAGTTGGGCACTGTAAACGCTTCTGCGCTTCACCTTGCACAGGATGTAAGGGGGTGCCCAATAAACTAGCCCCCTCGTGGGCAATCTGTAATCACTACCACTGTCTCGCGGCCCAGAGTAGTAGTTGGACATATCACTAGACAGGGAAATTCACACTTAACACAAGTGTTATCTCAAGGTCATATTCACAACACTTCCCTGGACAGAATTCATAATTTATTTTCTCATATTACATCTGTGTGTATACCTGCTACTAGATAAACAGAAAATGCCAAGAAGTGTTTACATCAAGCGCTGCCACTTAAGAGTTCCAAGAACTAAATTAAAACAATTAGTGTGTGTGTGTGCATGGTGTGAGTGTGCATGGTGTGTGTGTGTGTGAGTGTGCATGGTGTGTGTGTGTGCATTGTGTGTGTGTGTGTGTGTGTATATGGTGTGTGTTTGTTTGTTTGTATGGTGTGTGCATGGTGTGTGTGTGTGTGTGTGTGTGTATGTGTGTATGGTGTGTGTATGTGTATGGTGTGTGTATGTATGGTGTGTATGTGTGTGTGTGTATGTGTGTGTATGGTTTGTGCATGTACGGTGTGTGTATGGGTGTGTGTGATTGTGCATGGTGAGTTTGTGACTGTGTATGGGGTGAGTGTGTGTGTGTGTGTGTGTGTTTCCATTGCCATGAGGATATCATACAATTCTTAAAGCACTGGTCACATGGGCGCATTTTTTTTTAGCAATTTCTTGCCGGAAAGTTATTTCGAGCAATTTTCGAGAAATTCGAGCAAGTTTTTGAAGCATTTTATTGACAATCGTGATAGTCAATTTCTTGACTATTTCGAGCAAGATTATCGGTTCAAAACCCGGTTAATACCATATTTAATGACACGAAGCTTATTTATCGAGTATTTACCTTGGCTATATATAACATAGATCAATAACATTATGTATAAAATGCACAAACAGTTTTTTACGACACACTGAGTTTATTATTTGGGTGGTGTTTTGGCGTGTTTGTTTACAAAACACAAGCCCATACAGCCGGTCATTCTCCACACACTAACAACCCTCCCTACTGTAACTACGATAGTTGAACCAGTCTATATTAAACACTCGTTCCTCCTCCTCGCCAGCCACTTACGAGTCCCCAATAGTTTTTCTTCGCTTTCTCTCATTTCTTTTTAATAATAACAATAATACCAAGGATAGCTGCTGCGTCGTCTGCATTGTTGTTGTGATGTTCCGTCTCCCTTCTACTCGCACAGCGGCGTTAACTTTTTTTTCTTGCTGTAGTAACTGAACCAAGAGCCACTCGTGTGACCACATTTGGAAGAAATTACTCGTAATTTCTTGCTCCAAATTAATTGCTCATCAAAGGGATCGTGTGACCGTAACTTAAGTCACCCTTTAAGAAAAACTGTAAATACTGATTCACAAAACTTAAGGATAATTTCTGACTTGGAACCATCGGTGTAATGCAGAAAACAGTTATTGTATTCTAAAACCTACCCAAGAAATCTTTTACCCACTTACGATATAATTCTTTTCTATTCCATCAATAGATGTTATTTTACTTTTTTATACGTATTTTTATTTTAGTAATTTATAAACTATTTTCTTTATATACTTCATTACCTTTTAGTGTAATGAAGAGAATGAATTACAGAAGGTTTTTATAATTATATTGCGAACAATATTTTTCCTCGCAATAAATAAACAATGACGATGATCTTGTTTACAATATGGAGCTTGATGTCTTACTCCATGTTCGTTTATTACATTTTCTGCCATACCCGACTGTTCTTTTCTTTCTTGTGGTGAAGGTTTTTGACAATTGATATATATATAAAGTTGAGTTAAGAATAATGACTCTGATATTATAGCCATTAGGTCCTGAATAATAAGTGGTGTCTAAGTGAACAAATGTATGATGTCTTCAATTACCAGCGTAGTGTGGGGTAACAGTGGGGGTAGAAGCGAAGGGTAGGAGTGAAGGGTGGGAGTAAGGCGTGGGAGTAAGGGGTGGGAGTAAGGGGTGGGAGTAAGGGGTGGGAGTAAGGCGTGGGAGTAAGGGTGGGAGTAAGGGGTGGGAGTAAGGGGTAGGAGTAAGGGGTGGGAGTAAGGGGTGGGAGTAAGGGATGGGAGTAATGGGTGGGAGTAAGGGGTGGGAGGCAGGTGAGGCAGGTGGGAGTAAGGGGTGGGAGTAAGGCGGGAGCAAGGCGGAGCAGGGCGTGGGAGTATAAGGGAGTATGGGGTGGGAGTATATGTGGGATAGGGAGGGAGACAGGGAGAGGGGACAGGTGGGAGTAAGGGTGGGAGCAGGGTGGAGTATAAGGGAGCAGGGTGGGAGCAGGCAGGAGCAGGCAGGGAGTATGGGGGTGGGAGTATAAGGGGAGGCAGGGAGAAGGGGTGGGAGCACAGCATGAGTATGTGAGTACAGGAGTTAGGGATGAGTACAAGGTGGGAGTAAGGCAGGAGTAAGGGAGTAAGGGTGGGAGGAAGGCATGAGTACATGGGAGTAAGGTGAGCTAGGGATGTGAGTAAGGGTGGAGCAAGGCATGGGAGCAAGGCGGGAGCAAGGGTGGGAGTTAGGGTGGTAAGGGTGGGAGTAGGGGTAGGAGCAGGGGTGGCAAGGGGTGGGGAGCAAGGGGGTGGGAGCAAGGAGGAGAAGGCAGAGCAAGGGCAGGGAGTAAGGGGTGGAGCAGGTACAGAAGGGTAGGAGTAAGGGGTGGGGAGTAAGAGGTGGGAGCAGGTGGTGGTGGGGCTAAGGGTGGGATTATGGTGGGATTACAGGGAGAGCAGAGCATAAGTGGAGTATAAAAAGGTAAGGGGTGGCAGTAAGGGGTAGGAGTAAGGGGTGGGAGCAAGGGGTACGAGTAAGAGGGTGGAAGCAAGGGGTGGAAGCAAGGGGTGGGAGTAAGGGCTATGAGTAAGTGGTAGGAGTAAGTGGTAGGAGTAAGGGGTAGAAGTAAGGGGTAGAAGTAAGGGGTAGGAGTAAGGGGTAGAAGTAAGGGGTAGAAGGAAGGGGTGGAACCAAGGGGTGGGAATAAGGGGTGGGAATAAGGGGTGGGATTAAGGGGTGGGAGTAAGGGGTAGGAGTAAGGGGTAGGAGTGACGAGTAAGAATGTGGGACAAGAGGGAGGGGTAGCAGTGGGGGGTAGGGCTAGGTTACAAACTTCTATTTACTTCATCATCTGTATCCTGCTGGTGATGTTCTCTCTTTAAACAATTTGTAAAATAAATAAATAAATGGTCAGGTGTAAATGGTAAGAATTTAACAGAGTAATACTGAGGTATTACAAGAAAGAACTAAAAACTGTCCACTGTGTGTATCAACATTTTATAAAAGTATTTGTGAAGCTGTAAAATACTTAGATATAAACTTTTAATTCAACTCTGTAATAAAAATAATTGCAATAATGAATCTAAACAAGAAATGAACTGGGTGAAAAAAATCTACAAAATACTAAAATATAAAAAAGAAGAATTACAGTAAAACCTGAATCATTGTAATAAACATTATTAAACTTTTCGTTGTTATGACCTAAAACAAACAAGGAAGACTCGTCTAGATTTTCGCTCTGTGAATTAACTCCTTGGATCGCTTTTGGGCAACAGGGGAGTTACTCCGACTTATTCCGTGAAAATATTCCCAACCGTCCATAGAATCCGTTACAGTTTCCTTTATAGTAAGTGACTCACAAATGATTAATATTCCCATTCACCAATACTTTATTATATCAGAGAACAGTGCAGAGATAAGCTGGCCAATGAGCGATGGTCAAAGATAATACAGATTTAATACTGGATTGATAAGTACAGCTATAGTGATTTGTTTCATGTTACAGTAATAATAAACTTTATCAAATGTTATAACTACCAAAGTGTTATTTTCGTGATCGATACCCTGCTGCCAGGATTATAACATCGTTTAAAAGTTCAGTAAAAATATCATGCAGATTAAAACCTAACCTAGTGTATCGTAACCCAACTTAGCCTTTCCTAAGCTAACTTAGACTATCCTAAACTAGCCTAACCTATCCTAATCACACCAAACCTAACCTATCCTAAATTTATATATCATCAACAGATTTATAGATATGTTGGAGAAATAATTATCAAAAGTTTGTTGTCTCTGCAAATGTATTTTAAAAAAAAGAAAATGAAATTAAAACTTTCTAGAGAACTCAATTGTGTCATGAGCGTTGCGGCTTGGTTAGGTTAGGTAACATTAGGTTAGGTTAGATAAGGTAAGGTAAGATTAGGTAAGGTGAGGTAGTGTTAGGGTTAAATACATTTTACTAACTTTGCATCAAAATAATCACGACTGAAGGTATCGGATAAAAAACCTCTGAATATAATTCTTTTTCTGAGAAAAAAATTTCTTTACCACTTATTTTTTGCCCCACTTTTTTTATTAAGTTTGATGAACTTAGATTAGGTTAGGTATTATTTAACTCTTAGTCATGGGTACTTATTGGATACTTGGCAGAATAACTTGTTATAATTTGGTCCTAACAAAGGCGGAGTCTAAGCAAAAATGTTCACTTGACCTCATATTTGGATTTCATTACTGAAGGATATTTACAGCTATACCACATTAATAAGGTCTATCTGCAAGTTTATTCAGTCATAAAAAAAAAATATACCCTAAATGTGGACAATAAAAATCTTCTATTTTGGTACAAATTACTTGAAAAGTTGTAAGAAGACAAAAGCTGCATCTCTTCCATAAAGCGAGAAATAGAACAGCCAAGCCTCTTCTTGTCGTAAAAAAAAAACTAATATTGTATTTTAGTATTTTGATGTACAAAACATTTTCTTCATTATTCTAAGATAAAACAAGTCTAACAAGCATTATTAAAACATATATTATTAATTTTTTTTCATGCAATCCGGAAATAGCGACTACTATATCCAGGTTGATCGTGTTGAGGTCCTGTAAGTTACAGGCTAGATTACGAGCTCACTTACGGAGTTCGATGCTAAATATTTGTTTTGAGAATCCCGATCGGAGACTGTAAGTCCAGTTACTTGGTAAACAAGTAGATACAGTGAAATAAACTGCTGTACCTAAATATTATGTAACTCAAAATATATTCCCAAAACAGCACGTTTACAGATGAAAATATAAAAAAGCATAAATAATACAAACAAAATCAATTAATATGTTTTTTTATTACAGTATTTTTAAATATCAGAAGCGTAGGTTCAGCGCTTCTTTTGTGTCTTTTTCCCGGTGAAGATGTAGTCTCCCCATGGCAGGTACTGGTCCTTTTGTACACGGCAGAAAGTGGTAGTTTCCTTCTTCTTCTTGTTGTTTTGGGTCTTGTTGTTTTGGGTCTTAGTGTGTTTTGTGGTCTGCAGTTTGTTAGATCGGGGGCCCTTCTCCTTCATCTGGCAAGGCTTCACCTCCACCTTAGTCACCTTCGATACAGTGCGCCGGAACACCATTGTGATGTACTGACACTAACAGCTCTCTCACTGAGGTCAAATCAAAATTTGACCATACAGAAAGAATTACGGTTTAATAAGGTTGGAATTTAAAGAAATTGACAACAAAATAAAGCTTTGTTTATCACTATAGTAAAGAGGGATGGTGTTTGTAAAGATGATGGATGGTGTTATAATATGTAGTGATGATGGGTGGTGTTATATGTAGTGATGTTGGATGGTGTTATATGTAGTGATGATGGATGATATTATATGTAGTGATGATAGGATGGTTCTATATGTTGTGATGATGGATGGTGTTATATGTAGTGATGATGGATGATGTTATATGTAGTGATGATGGTTGGTGTTATATGTAGTGATGCTGGATGGTGTTATATGTAGTGATGATGGATAGAGTTATATGTAGTGATGATGGATGATGTTAGATGTAGTGATGATGGGTGGTGTTATATGTAGTGATGTTGGATGGTGTTATATGTAGTGATGATGGATGATATTATATGTAGTGATGATAGGATGGTTCTATATGTAGTGATGATGGATGGTGTTATATGTAGTGATGATGGATGATGTTATATGTAGTGATGATAGGTTGGTTTTATATGTAGTGATGATGGATGGTGTTATATGTAGTGATGATGGATTGAGTTATATGTAGTGATGATGGATGATGTTATATGTAGTGATGATGGTTGGTGTTATATGTAATGATGTCGGATGGTGTTATATGTCGTGATGGATGGTTCTATATGTAGTGATGGTGGATGGTGTTATATGTAGTGATGATGGATCGTGTTATATGTAGTGATGATGGATAGTATTATATGTAGTGATGATGATGGATGGTGTTATAAGTAGTGATGATGGATGTTATATGTAGTGATGAAGGATGGTGTTAGTGAAGATTGTGAAGTGAGATGTAGTGAAGATTGTGAAGTGACATGTAGTGAAGATTGTGAAGTGAGATGTAGTGAAAATTGTGAAGTGAGATGTAGTGAAGATTGTGAAGTGAGATGTAGTGAAGATTGTGAAGTGAGATGTAGTGAAGATTGTGAAGTGAGATGTAAAAATTGTGAAGTGAGATGTGAAAATTGTAAAGTGAGATGTAGTGAAGATTGTGAAGTGAGATGTAGTGAAGATTGTGAAGGGAGATGTAGTGAAGATTGTGAAGTAAGATGTGGTAAAGATTGTGAAGTGAGATGTAGTGAAGATTGTGAAGTAAGATGTGGTGAAGATTGTGAAGTGAGATGTAGTGAAGATTGTGAAGTGAGATGTAGTGAAGATTGTGAAGTGAGATGTGGTGAAGATTGTGAAGTGAGATGTGGTGAAGATTGTGAAGTGAGATGTGGTGAAGATTGTGAAGTGAGATATGGTGAAGATTGTGAAGTGAGATGTAGTGAAGATGTTAAGTGAGATGTAGTGAAGATTGTGAAGTGAGATGTAGTGAAGGTTGTGAAGTGAGATGTAGTGAAGATTGTGTAGTGAGATGTAGTGAAAATTGTGAAGTGAGAGGTAGTGAAGATTGTGAAGTGAGATGTAGTGAAGATTGTGAAGTGAGATGTAGTGAAGATTGTGAAGTGAGATGTAGTGAAGATTGTGAAGTGAGATGTAGTGAAGATTGTGAAGTGAGATGTAGTAAAGATTGTGAAGTGAGATATGGTGAAGATTGTGAAGTGAGATGTAGTGAAAGATTGTGAAGTGAGATGTAGTGAAGATTGTGAAGTGAGATGTATTGAAGATTGTGAAGTGAGATGTAGTGAAGATTGTGAAGTGAGATGTAGTGAAGTTTGTGAAGTGGGATGTAGTGAAGATTGTGAAGTGAGATGTAGTGAAGATTGTGAAGTGGGATGTAGTGAAGATTGTGAAGTGAGATGTAGTGAAGATTGTGAAGTGAGATGTAATGAAGATTGTGAAGTGAGATGTAGTGAAGATTGTGAAGTGAGATGTAGTGAAGATTGTGAAGTGAGATGTAGTGAAGATTGTGAAGTGAGATGTAGTGAAGATTGTGAAGTGAGAAGTAGTGAAGATTGTGAAGTGGGAGGTAGTGAAGATTGTGAAGTGAGATGTAGTGAAGATTGTGAAGTGAGATGTAGTGAAGATTGTGAAGTGAGATGTAGTGAAGATTGTGAAGTGAGATGTAGTGAAGATTGTGAAGTGAGATGTAGTGAAGATTGTGAAGTGAGATGTAGTGAAGATTGTGAAGTGAGATGTGGTAAAGATTGTGAAGTGAGATGTGGTGAAGATTGTGAAGTGAGATTTGGTGAAGATTGTGAAGTGAGATGTGGTGAAGATTGTGAAGTGAGATATGGTGAAGATTGTGAAGTGAGATGTAGTGAAGATGTGAAGTGAGATGTAGTGAAGATTGTGAAGTGAGATGTAGTGAAGGTTGTGAAGTGAGATGTAGTGAAGATTGTGTAGTGAGATGTAGTGAAGATTGTGAAGTGAGATGTAGTGAAGATTGTGAAGTGAGATGTAGTGAAGATTGTGAAGTGAGATGTAGTGAAGATTGTGAAGTGAAATGTTGTGAAGATTGTGAGGTGAGATGTAGTAAAGATTGTGAGGTGAGATGTAGTAAAGATTGTGAGGTGAACATAAGAACATAAGAACATAAGAAAGTGGGATACTGCAGGAGGCCGACTGGCCCATACAGGGCAGATCCCTTTCACACCCATCCCAGCACTTCCATGTGCCTATCCAACTTCGTCTTGAAGCTCCCTAGCGTCCCTGATCCTACTATAGCACTCGGTAGCCTATTCCACATATCCACAACTCTATTACCAAACCAGTGCTTGCCTATATCCTTTCTGAATCGGACTTATCTAATTTAAAGCCATTTGTCTTTGTTATTTCGTTACTGAGCTTCAGAACATCTTCCATTTTACCCTTGTTAATCCCACTCCTACCCACTTGTACACCCTCATCATATCTCCCTAATCCCTACGCCTCTAATGAATGTAAGCCCAAGCTTTTCAGTCTTCTTCATATGAAAGGTTGTTTCTAATATTATGGATCATTTTTTGTCATTCTTCTTTGTACTCTCTCCAAAGAATCTATGTCCATTCTATAATAAGGACACCAGAACTGAACCGCATAATCCATGTGTGGCCTCACTAATGCTAGGTAAAGTTTCAAGATAACGTCAGCAGTTCTGTTACTCACAGACCTAGATATGAACCCAAGAATCCTGTTTGCCTTGTTGCGAACGCTAATACATTGTTTTCTAGGTTTCAAGTCGTTGCTAACAAATACACCTTGATTTTTTTCACAAACTGAGTTTTCTATTTCCGTGTTACCTAGTTTATACTTAACGTTTGTATTCGTCTTCCCTATCTGTAGTACCTTGCATTTATCACTATTAAAATTCATTTGCCAGTCTACTGACCACTCATGTAAGGTATCTAGATCTCTTTGAAGGTGTTCAAAGTCACTGTCTGAATTTATCCCTCTCCCCATTTTGGCATCATCTGCAAATTTACTAATCCTACTAGTTATGCCTAAATCAAGATCATTAATGAATATAACAAACAGCAGAGGGCCTAATACAGATCCCTGGGGAACTCCGCTTTTGACCGCACCCCAGTCTGACTTTAATCTATTTATGCTGACTCTTTGTTTCCTACTAGTTAACCATGACCTAATCCATTTTAATACTGATCCACCTATTCCATGTGCTTCTACCTTCCTTATCAATCTCTCATGAGGGACTCTATCGAATGCTTTACTGAAATCTAAATAAATTATATCATATGATCATTATCTACCGCTTCAAATTACTTTAGAAAAAAAAGCTACAAATTTGTGGAGACAAGAACGTCCCTGTGGAAATCAAACAGAAGAATGAATTAAGTTGAATGTTTCAAGGTGTTTTGATTGGCAATAATTGACCTCTAGCAACTTGCCTGGCGATTGACGCGTGTGGAGACCAATGGGACGGTAATTTGATGCCATTGATTTATCACCCTTTGAAAATCGGAACTACATTTGCAAGTTTCCAAGCTTCTGGGCACTAGGTCTTATTCTAATGACTTATTAAATAAAACTGCTAATGGATTACTCAACTCATCTCTACATTCTTAATATTCTAGCATATACCTCGTCTGGACCAGGCGATTTATGAGGCTTCAGTTTGTTAATTACTTTAAGCACATCGTTACTAGTAATATTGATATTCATCAACATATTTTCTATACCGTCGTTATATACCTTATGAACTTCTGGAAACTGTGCTAGGTTTTCATTTGTGAATACGGAGCGAAAATGACTATTTAACGTACTACACATTTCTAACTCATCATCAGTCATTTCTCCTGTCGTAGTTTTAAGGGGACCTATTGTATCTCTAACCTTTGATTTATACAGTTGATAAAAAGCTTTGGGGGTATATTTCGATTCGTTTGCTACCTTGATTTCATAATTTTTCTTTGCTTTCCTAATTTCTGTTTATACCTGTCTTGTTAGGTTCTGATAGTAACCAAGTAAGTGATTTTCGCCTTTCTTAACTTTTCTATATACTCCTTTCTTTTTCCCGAGAAGATCTAAGAGTCTATTATTCATCCATTTTTGTTGGTTCCGTATCGATCTGAATTTTCTTTTAGGGATGTGTTTATTTTGGGCATTATTGATTGTCGCAATAAATTGTTCATAAGTAGCTGCTAAATTAAATTCGGGGTTATCCCGTCCTAAGTTGACAGTTTCCGGAGGTGTGGGGGGGATTAATCTTTTGACCATAGGGTCATCCCTTAGGTCTCTCCTTATGCTACCGTAATTAGCATTCCTAAAATCCGGGATCAAGGCCGAATTTTCCCTCTTCCTGCCATCCCATATTATGTTAAAATATATGGCTTTATGATCACTGTTTCCTAGTTCGTCTCCAATCCCAACATCTTTTATTAGATTTTCATTATTACTGAGAACTAAATCGAGGATATTATTTCCTCTAGTGGGCAAGTTTATAAATTTATATATAAAACTATCCTGTACTACTTCTATAAAATCTTCAGATTCATTATCGCTAAGTTGATTTTTCCAATCTATGCCTGAAAAGTTGAAATCGCTTAGAATACATACATTGTTTCTATCAGATGCCTTCTTTATTTCCTCCCATAGCAATTTACCATCGTTCCTACTCAAATTAGGTAGTCTATATATAACACCAATGACTACGGATTCACTGCCCTCACCAATCTCTACCCAAATACTTTCATTGTCGCTATTTGTTTTAATGTTTGATTTATTGCAGCCTTTTAATGACACCCTGATATACACTGCTACACCGCCACCTCTCCTTCCTACTCTGTCAAATTAAATAGGTTATATCCTGGAATATGAAATTCTGCTAAAAAATGCTTGCTGTTTGAATTTATCCATGTTTGCTGTAATTATATTCTGACGTTTCTTTTATCAGCCAATGGGTCTCTTGAGTTGGTCCATCGGTTACATTAGGGTTTCTACTATTAGCATAATAAACACTCAATCATATTTTTCTATTTTGTCTGTTTTACATTTATTACTTGATGTTTGTTATTGCGATCAATTATATTTTCGTAATAATAAATCACTTTGTTTCATCATTCTGCGGACCTGCTATTTTGTTTTGACCTCATTTTCCACTCTACTGGCGAAACCCCCCCTTCGGAGTGACAATTTCACGCTCCAGGGATGCAGACAACGTCTTTACCCCTCACGAGACACGTGTACTCCGTCGCGACAGTACAGGTAGTCGTTGCCATAAAATCGTTGCCCGTCATCAATGAATGCCCAACCATTGTTTGCACAATGTTTTTCCAGTCGGCAATTAATAGCAATTGCCCTGGACAGCCATTCACGACCAAACCCTCTTCTAGGCAAGACACCACATACTATCGGGACCCCTCCCCTATCTCTAATCTTCCCCAGCGCCTCCCTATACCTCTTGAAAAGTTCCTCACTCCTAACCTTACCTATGTCGTTTCCCCCCACACTAAGACACACTACTGGATTGGTACCCTCCCCTGACAAAACTCTGTCTAACCTCTCGGCTACATGCCCTATCCCAGCCCCAGGAGAACATACCCTAGTCCTACGTTTCCTATCTCTCGCACAAAAAGCCCGATCCATAAACCCCACCTGGCTGAAGATTGTGAAGTGAGATGCAGTGAAGATTGTGAAGCGAGATGTAGTGAAGATTGTGAAATAAGATTATAAAGTAAACTGTAGTAATTGAGGTTAAACGAACGCGGGTTATTCTGTAGTGTATCCGTGTCTTGTTAATGTGGAACCAACATGGCGGTGGTTCTCAATATAGATACGTTATTTTGCCGGGAATTTCTGTCAAAACAAAATATGAATCAACCATATTTAGCCTAAATTAACCTAACGGCTTTATTATATATTCTAAGTTTTTTAAGTTGGATAGATCAGATCAGGTTAGGTTAAGTCAGGTTGGGTTAGGTTAGGTTAGTTTTGTTAATTTTGCCACTTAGAGGCTAGTTTATTGTGCCCCCCATACTCATCCTGTCAGCTGTAGCACAGAGAGATTACAAAGTGGTGTTAGATGAGGTAGGTGGTTAAGTTAAGTTTCAATAGGTTAGGCTAGATTATGTCAGGTTGGGTTAAGTTAGGTTAGGTAGGTAATAAGTAGATAGGTTATGTTAGGTAGGTGGGAAAGTTAGGTTTGATTAGGTTAGCTTTTGGCGTCAGACGGGAGGTTAGGGTTAGATTATGTTGTGTTAGGCTAGATTAGCACAGGTTAGGTCAACAGATTATCGTGGGGTTAGGTTAGATTATGTCAGAAAATATAGATTATGTCAGTTAGGTTAGATTATGTCAGGTTAGGGTTAGACATGCCAGGTTAGGAAGTAGATTATGCCTGTGTTAGTCAGATTACGCCAGGTTAGGTTAGATTATGTCAGGTTAGGCTTAGATTACGTCAGGTTAGGTTAGATTGCGGCCAGGTTAGGTTGGGATTATGTCAGGTTAGTTAGATTTGTGCTGTGTTAGGCTAGATTATGCTGTGTTAGGGGTTAGATTATGTCAGGTTAGGTCAGATTACGTCAGGTTAGGTTAGATTATGTCAGGTTAGGTAAGTAGGTAGAGGTGGGTAAAAAAGGTTAGGTTAGGTCGGCAGGTTTTAGTGTAGGAGCTTAAGTAATCCCGTAAAAATTTCATGTTAATTTTTGACACCATACATTATAATAATCCTTATAAACTATGTTAAGGAACTGTGGTGTTATTTTTTCTGAACGGTTTATTATAAGTTTTATGCCTTTAAAGAAGTTTTATTAAAGAGCGGCGTAATGAACCACAGATGTATTACCATTAAGTCCTAATTAACTTAAAACATGACTAATAACCTATGAACATGTAGTATTATATGATTACAATTTAACATAATATATCATGAATGCTGTTATAATATCATAAGTGTGTTACAAACATGGCTGCTCATATATGCCATCCTGTCTCTGGCAAAGAAGAGATTGCAGTAAGTAAATTTATTTGCTAAAGACAAATACTGGAAATTAAACATATACATATTACCATTATCTGAAAAGCTTAGAACCACCGTTTTATATTTATTAAAAGTTTGTAGTGTTATACATCATGTGTAAACAAGTCACAAGTTATTATTTACGACATTGCTTCAGTCCTCGTCATCAGAGTCTTCTGTGTACAACAGATTCCTTCACCTTGTTTAGGCATTTTTCATCATCTGCTTGACAGTTACACATCTCGGTGCATGTCATGCTATTCTTTCTGATTCTTTCTGTATGAACATGACAATGATCCGCCATTTGGACGCCAACCACATTTAATGTTCTGTGATTGCTCGAGCTGGTGGTTGGTCTGATATTACTAGTATGAAACAGTCATTGTCAATCTTCCAGCTATGCTCTAATTGTGAAAGCATTTCACTGTCTGCATCACAAGACCACAGAAGAGCTTGATACCTTCCTCTCAATATATGATACTTTAGAGTTGCTGCAGTCGCTGGTAGTTCTCCAGCTTCTGCCTGCGTTTTCTTGAAGAGATGCCATCTAAGTTATGACAGTTTAGTGAAAGTCATTCGTGGACAGTAGAGCTTAAATACAAATTCCTTTAGACCAATAAACATGTCTGCTGGAGGGCATTTGGTCTACTCAGCATCTTGAATGCATCTAGGACTTTTGTGTTAGATTTCATCAAAGTGCTCCAACATGCTTTCTTTCCTTTGCCAACAAATTTTCCAATGCAGTCAGATCCTGTGAAGGCATGGAAACCTGTAAGGCTCTCTGCCCAATGTGTCGTCGCTCACCAGTTCCTGTTTTCATACTTGTATTTTCTCCAAGTTGAGGCTGCTTTAATATGCCAAACACATCAGTGTCTGGTGACTTGATATGTACAGTGCTGCCCTTCTGTGATGCATATACTGTATGTCCTGTTTAAGTTCTATAACTTGTGATAGCAATTTGATGGTTGAAGTCTTATTTGCTGCTTTCCACGACAGAAGATTAACCTTGGACATCTTTTCCCAGATGCTCAATGGACCAACAATACGTTTCTTGACAAAATTTTCATAATTTTGTCTTCCAACTTCATATGCACATAGATTGTCATATTTGGCATTTTCTGGCATTACAGCTCCAGTTACCAAGTTTAAAAGAGCATCATTTTCCTGGGATTACAGTCACCAATAACATTGTGTAGTTTCTGCACATCAGCATATTGACGGCTGACAATAGCTGTAGAGAGCTCATGGTGTTCTGTTCTTTTGTAATCTTTATGAGTTTGATATTTTATGTAATGAACTTAATTTGAAAACCCAAATGGTAGTATATGATCTTTTATCACCTTAGACACTCTGTGCGTCATGCCTCTCAAGTGATTTTTTTCCTCTCTTACTTCTCTGGACAAATACGACCTTTATCCCACGAATAGAAAAAATATCACCATATATTTTTCTTAATCTACAGGTGCTGTCAAAATGACGGATGGTGTTAAAAATTAACCTGAAATTTTTACGTGACCACATATTGTCTTGTTGAGTTTCTGAGAGAACTTCACGGCTAAATAGCGCCTCTGTATTGATAGCCGGTACATGTCGTAATAGCCACCGCTCATAGTTAAATCTTTATGTCCGTTTATTTTGTCCTAATTTAAGTATCAAAGAGTGTTTTTATTTTTAAGTATCTTAAGTATCTTTTTTCCTCACTCTTAAGCATCTAAGTATGATGTTTTTTTTCATTTTTAAGTAACTAACCATATTTTTGTTTTCATTATAAAATGTGATTGATATAGACAACAGAAGTAAATATCAGCTGGAGGTCGTAAACGAAGCTGATGTGAAGTATTTTGACTCACTGTTCCCACGAACTAATTGCTTCTCTGGTTTATACCGAAGAAATAAAACCGTCAACGAACCATCCGATTCAAATGTGTCTTAGGCGATACAGGGTGTTTAGGCGTCATTCTGATACCAAGAATGACTTTGTGTACTGTGGTGAAGCTGGGGGTAGGATAGGGTTGGGTTGGGTTGGGATGGGTTAGGATTACGCATGTGTGGGTATATTCTGTCGCATTTTATAGGTATCTTGCGTCTTTCTTTTTATTCCTTCTTTATCATGAGTATCTGTGCCTATTAATACACCACCTCGCAGGATAGTGGAAGAGGAATGGATAGTAACGAGATAATATTCTTCTTACATATACCTTAGCTTGATTACAGGTAACACCAGGTAGAAGTTACGTGACTCTTAAGAGTTTTCCTCGACTTGGCTGATTCAACTGTAAGACTTGCTGTATTTATCCTTATTAAAATCCTCCACCTGTAAGACCCTCCACTTGTAAGACTCTCCACCTATAAGACCCTCCACTTGTAAGACTCTCCACTTGTAACACCCTTTATGGATTTGAAATACCTTCTCGTCTTGACTCCACTAGTACTGTACACACCCTCTCTAGCCTTAGTTTACAGTAATGTTGAAGTATATAATGAAGACTCACAGCTCATGGGTTAGAAAAACAAAAGATGCTTGTTTTATTTATTTATTTATTTATCTATTTATAGCTTATTTTAGAATCCCCGAAAGTTAGAACAAAATGGCTGACGGGACTCACAAGCGGGCGATGTTTACAGTATGGACCAAGAATAAAAAATAAATGAAAAATAAAATAAATCAATCGTAAATTGGTGCATTGTTTCTCCAGGGTAATTATAGAAGTACAAATGTTCTCCAGCAGTGGGTAACGATCATAGCCACGTATAGAGCTTCTAACGCAGGTAGATTGATATAGATGCATTACCTGGAGTTAGTGGGTTACAGGGGCCTCCTGCACGATAATATTAAAGGTGTTTTTTCCTTCTGTTTGTGGCACTTGAGGTGTTTAGGTTAGGTTTAATTAAAATGATTTAGTTATAATAGTTATATTACGATAAGTTAAGTTGAATTTAGAACTTTTGATTTGCATATATCGTGTTTTAGAAGGATTTGTTAGCTAATAAGTTTAATTTGGATAAGTTTAGTTTAATTTATATCATTTGATTTTACAAGGTCGTATTATAATGACTGGGAACCATATAGAAAACTGTTAGAGATAAGAAGCTGGAGGCTAATTGCGTGTCTGGCCTTAATTAACAATTTTGGTCAGGTGAGGCTCTTCTACCTTAATACTCGAGCAGAGGAGGAGGACTTAATAACGCTTACAGATCATCGCCAACCAAGGTAGATATTGAATACCTTTTGTTTACCTTCGTGGCTTAAGAACACATCTTAACACCATAAGACTATTCGCCTCAATACAATAATACAGTAATTGATTATTGCATTCTAATAAAATTTACGGTGTATCTTGTGAACCAGATTTATTGTTTGACCTTAGTGAATGAGAAACTGGTTGAGGTGTATTGTGGTAAACATCCTTAAGAGCAGCTCTGTGTGTTCTTACGACCTCAAAGTAACACAAAAGGTAGCCAATATCTACCCTTGATCAGTCACTTTATGTAGATGTCAATTGTGTCATTTTTCTAGACTTAGTGCCCCCTGGAGGAGAAAGTAAATACAATGTTGATATATTTTGGTCACAACACACACTAGTAGATTATTTTTCCTTTTTAACTAAATAATTAACACTATGAAGCTAACTAATTATATAACTCAAAGATGGTAACCAATATGGCGTCGATATTGTTCACATACTCTATGATAAATAGATGTATTGTCTGTTTAATTTTAGGGAAGAATTTAATTTATAAACTTTTGAGAATCTGGATACAGGAGTTTTGTCTTTGTGTGTGTGTGTGTGGTGATGATGACGCATACTTTCCTCTGCAGTGAAAAAAATATCTTGACATTGCAAAGTTTAACTGTAAGCCGAAGGAACGTTTGTAATGTGACTTGTTATGTGAAATTGTAACTTGAAATTTTTTGTGAAAAAATATTTCCCTATAAAGTTTGGCAATAAATGAAGTATTACATCAAGGTGTAACTTGTAGTTCCTTGTGGAGTAATTACCTATGTGGACGATACAGCTACTCCAGGGTGTAAGACCTAGAGTAGAAAGTCTTTAGACCTTACCTGAGGTTGAAAGACTCTTATAGTGGAACGTCTTAAGTATTGAAACTTTAATTACAGTAAATAAAATATAATCTACCTAAACATTCCTTCACCTGGCGACAACCAATGATACAGGTGGTGTAATAGCTCTTTAAAATTCCTCCGTTTGATATAATAATGACCACACATGAACTTATAATGTGCAATATCTTGATAACACATTAGCTGCAACATTACACATAGTCCAGTGTATGTGTAGTGAGGGACATCTACCTAAATGAGTTACAGAATGTGGAGTTGAGGCAAAAAAAAGTTGGGACATGTTTGAGATCATCAGTTGAGCCAAACGTTTATACTCAATATTGTTTTAATGGTATTTTAGAGCGACCGAAAAATGTAAACAAAATGGCCGGCTAGGTGACACATACCTTACAAGAAATAAACATGAGAACGAACACACACACACACACACACACACACACACACCAGTTTTACCCACATTATCACCAGACTATCGGCATACCTGGTCGGTGGACACCTGCCTCCTCCTCCTCCTCCTCACCTTGCTAATATGCTAATATGCTAATATGCTCTGGTATGTTCCAGTCTATTTAAGATATGCTCCCATCTATCTTAAAGAGCTTATGCTAGGTTGGTCTGATATGCTCCTCAAAGACTATGCTGATATACTCTTGTCATCTGATATGCCATTATGTTCATATCACTCTAAAGGATATACTAATATGTTCTGATATGTTGGTATGGTTCTGTCTCTCAGAGGGTGTGCTGATGTACTATAAGAGCATATGGGGTATGCTGATATACTTGGTTATGTAGCTAGGCTCATATCTCTCTTACAGGGTATGCTAATATACCCTGATATGCTTGCATCTATCTCTGAGCGTATACTGGTTGACTGTAATGACATAAGAGATATGCTGGTATGCTTCTAAGGGAATATGTTAACATACTCTAATAATAATTTGAAATGAGGTTAGCTATACCTTAGATTCAGGGGATATACTGATATGATATGAATTAACCTAGAAGTATACTGATATGTTCTCAAGGCATTCAGGGGATCTGTTAGTATGCTTCGACATACTTTCGGAACAAGGTAAACTGGACCTTCAGAAGATAGGGTGATATGCTGACATATTCTGATGGATCTAAGAGAGTGGAAGACTATGAGAGCTAGTTAATATACTCAGGTATGTTGATATCCCTTCATGGCACTTGGGATATATGGTAATATACTCCGATGTGTCTCTTTGGATATACTGATATGCCACTAATGGGTCCCCAGAAAGCAGGAGACAAGTTGATCTGCTTCGAGGACACTAATCTGTATAATGATTTTTTCCCTGACTGTTAAGAAGTATACTGGTATATTTCAAATGTTGCTTAGTATTATAGTATACTTTGGGCTGTTCTGAACATATTTCACAGCTGATTTTCAGAAATATATGCTGCTGTCACTGGCTTGTTTATTCCGGAGACATTGATTATACTTTGAGTATGTTGATATGCTTTGTTACCAGTCAAGGAATATGCTGATATGTTCTGACACTTCTCAGTGATTACCCTGATATACTTAGATACCTGACAGTATTTATTGGAGTATAGTGTCCTATACTCTGATGTCATTCTAGTGATATGCTGATGAGCTGACATACCGCTTTATGTAACTGTGATATATTGAATCATATACATCCATTCCTCACGCTTAATATATATGATATTCTAAACAATGCTGATATTATTTATGTTATACCCTGATTATATACTAACATACTACAGTGTCATTTATAGTGTATGATATTAAACATTCGGGGGTATACTTTGAGGTTATTTAGAGAATATGATGGCAAACGGTGATATACTCTGATGCCATATTTGGCATATACCTAGATCACGCGCACCTACAGTGATTTACTTGCATACATATATATTAGGGTGGTCCAAAACTATATGGTAAAAAATATAAGTAGTAATATATTGCCTCCACAAGCCTTAAAATTGTCCATTTGGTTCATAGATAAGGTCTGTAAAATTTTATCCATATTCATTAACATTTAGAGGTTAGCTCCAGAGGGATAATTATCAGATATGGCCAGTGATATGTGCGGTCTTGGGTATGAGAGTTTGTTGACCAAACTGGAGTGGTCCACTGAAGAATTGGCGAGGGCCAAGTTAGAAATTGAGAGGGCCACGTTGGAGAACCTGAAATTAAGGAAAGAGCTGGCGAAGTTAAAAGGAGAGGCTGGACGAGTAAAGCCAGTGTCTGACGAAAAATCAAACGAGTGGAAAGTCGTGAGTAGTGGGAGGACCAAGCTGGTGGTGAAGAAGCACACGAAGAATACGACAACAACGACAACAACAGCTAAGTGTACCAACCCGTTCAGTCCCTTGATAGACGAATTGGACGTTAGTACAGTCAGGGGCAGGGATGACAAGGAAGGTATAAAACTTTAATTGTTGGTGACTCACAGGTAAGGTACATGGACAGGGCCTTTTGTGGTAAAAACAAAAATAGGATGAGGGTGTGTTTGCCAGGGGCTGGGGTGGGGGATATAATTGACAGGATGGACAATATCTTGTCTGGTAATGGGAACAAACCCATTATCTGCCTCAGTGCAGGAGGCAATGATATTGGCCGGTGTAGGAGCGAGGAGCTTCTTGATAAGTTCAAGGCAGCCATAGATCGTATTAGGACTAAGGGAGGGATCCCTATCATATGCGGTGTCCTGCCTAGAAGGAGAGTTGGCAGTGAATGGTTGTCAAGGGCAGTTGGTGTTAACGACCGTCTTGACAGATATTGCAAGTCAATATCAGTCCCATTCATTGACAACTGGGACAACTTCTATGGCAGAAGGGACCTTTATGCTAGGGATGGGGTGCACCTGTCTAGGGATGGAGTAGCAACCCTGGCTGGGGCTCTAGAGGGGGCAGTTCAAAAGATATCGAAGTCTTTAAACTGCTAAGAGAACATAGGGGCACGGGGGTGGAGGAGACTGCAGTGGGAGCGGGTAAACAAGGCGAAAGATTACAGGGAAATAGTGTTAGGAATGATGACAAAACTAAATTAGACAGGGAGTTTAAAACTAAACGCGGTAAGGGAAGGACTCAGAACACGACTAACTTAAATGTATACTACGCGAACAGTAGAAGTATGAGAAACAAAATGGACGATATTAAGGCCTTGGTATGTACCGAAGAAATCGATATAATTGCATTCACTGAAACATGGATCAACCTAGACACACGTGAATTACCAGTCGAATACCAAATTGCGGGTTACAAACTGTTCCATACCGATAGGCAGACCAGGAAAGGAGGCGGAGTAGCAATCTATGTTAGGGATAATCTGAAGTGTGTAATAAATAAGGAAATAAAAACTGAGAGGAATACAGAAACAATTTGGATAGAATTAAGCGACGGTCGGGAAAAATTAATCACAGGAGTAATATATAGACCCCCCAATCTTGATAGCATCAATGAGCGACTTATCTGGGATGAAATGCGCAGGGCTTCCATACACAACAAAGTCTGTGTAGTAGGCGACTTTAACTTTGGCCAAATAGATTGGACCGACCTTACGGGTAACTCAGAATCAGAGGATTTTCTCGAGACGATCCAGGACTGTTTCCTAAGTCAACATATAACCGAACCCACACGGGGTAATAATATATTGGATTTAGTTTTGTCAAACAGAGAAAACCTCATTAGCAATGTCGAGGTAGGGAACGAACTTGCAAACAGCGATCACAAAGAAATTCGATTCCAGTTAGATTTTCAGGGCAGACGTAAGGAAAATTCCACTAAAGTACCAGATTTCAGAAGGGCAAACTTTGACAGTTTAAAGAGGCAGCTGAGAGAGGGGGTGTCGCGCTTGGCCGTGAACCTGACAGATGACACCGACCTGATAACGAGATCTGAGATTGCCGAGTTCCACGACAATTTAAATAGTGAGTTACTTAATGCACAAAGGCAGAACATACCATACAAAAAACTCAGATCAGACAACAACGACCCTAAATGGATAAATAATTATTTAAAGAACATCATTGGCCAAAGGAAGGCTATAGGTAGAAGGATAAATCGTGGCGAAATTCACCTCCGGGACTATTATAGGGTATTGGCGAGTAGGG
>NW_024726127.1:0-14395 GCF_018991925.1 Homarus americanus | reverse complement strand
TGATCGAGTATAACAAAGTCCCCTCATCGAGTATAACAAAGTCCCCTGATCGAGTATAACAAAGGCCCCTGATCAAGTTTAACAAAGGCCCCTGATCGAGTATAGCAAAGTCCCCTGGTCGAGTATAACAAACTCCCCTGGTCGATTATAACAAAGTCCCCTAATCGAGTATAACTAAGTTCCCTGATCGAGTATAACAAAGCCCCCATGATCGAGTATAACAAAGTCCCCTGATAGAGTATAACAAAGTCCCCAGATTGAGTATAACAATGGCCCCTGATCGAGTTTAACAAAGGCCCCTAATAGAGTATAACAAAGTCCCCTGGTCGAGTAAAACAAAGGCCCTTCATCGAGTTTAACAAAGGCCCCTCATCGAGTATAACAATGTCCCCTGGTCGAGCATAACAAACTCCCCTGGTCAAGTATAACAAAGAACCCTGGTTGAGTATAACAAAGTCCCCTGATAGAGTATAACAAAGTCCCCTGATCGAGTAAAACTATGGCCCCTGATCGAGTATAACAAAGGCCCCTGATCGAGTATAACAAAGTCCCCTGGTCGAGTATAACAGCGTCCTCATCGAGCTTAACAAAGGCCTCATCGAAGTATAACAAAGTCCCCTGGTCGAGTATAACAAACTCCCCGGGAAAGTATACCAAAGAACCCTGGTTGAGTATAACAAAGTCCCTGATCGAGTATAATGCTGCCCTAATCGAGAATAAAAGGCGCCTCTCATCGAGTATAACAAAGGTCCCTGGTCCAGTATAACAAAGAACCCTGGTTGAGTATAACAAAGTCCCCTGATCGAGTATAACAAAGGCCCCTCATCGAGTATAACAAACGCCCCTGATCAAGTTTAACAAAGGCCCCTGAAGGAGTATAGCAAAGTCCCCTGGTCGATTATAACAACTCCCCTGGTCGATTATAACAAAGTCCCCTCATCGAGAATAACAAAGTTCCCTGATCGAGTATAACAAAGCACCCTGATCGAGTATAACAAAGTCCCCTGATAGAGTATAACAAAGTTCCCCTGATCACATACAAAGCCCCCTGATCGAGTATAACAAAGTCTCCTGATAGAGTATAACAAAGTCCCCTGATCGAGTATAACAAAGGCCCCTGATCGAGTTTAACAAAGGCCCCTTATCGAGTATAAAAAAGTCCCCTGGTCGAGTATAACAAAGGCCCCTCATTGAGTTTAACAAAGGCCCCTCATCGAGTATAACAAAGTCCGCCTGGTCGAGTATATCAAACTCCCCTGGTCGAGTATAACAAAGTCCCCTGATCGAGTATAACAACGTCCCCTGATCGAGTATAACAAAGTCCCTTGAACGATTATAGCAAAGGCGACTGATCAAGTATAACAAAGCCCCTGATCGTGTATAAGAAAGCCCCCTCATCGAGTATAACAAAGTCCCCTGATCAAGTATAACAAAGTCCCCTGAACGAGTATAACAAAGTCCCCTGATCGAGTGTAACAAAGTCCCCTCACCGAGTATAACAAAGTTCCCTGATCGATTATAACAAAGCCCCCCTCATAGAGTATAACAAGGTCCCCTGATCGAGTATAGCAAAGTCCCCTGATCGGGTATAACAAAGAACCCTGGTCAAGTATAACAAAGTCCCCTGATGGAGTATAACAAAGCCCCCTGATTGAGTACAACAAAGTCCCCATATCGAGTTTAACAAATGCCCCTCATCGAGTATAACAAAGGCCCCTGATCGAGTATAACAACGTCCCTGATCGAGTATAACAAAGTCCGCTGATCGAGTATAACAAAGTCCCCTGATCGAGTAAAACAAAGTCCCCTCATCGAGTATAACAATGGCCCCTGATCGAGTTTAACAAAGGCCACTGATCGAATATAACAAAGCCCCCACATCGAGTATAACAAAGGCCCCTAATCGAGTTTAACAAAGGCCCCTCATTGAGCATAACAAAGTCCCCTTGTCGAGTATAACAAACTCACCTGGTCGAGTATACCAAAGTCCCTTGATCGAGTATAACAAAGTCCCCTGATCGAGTATAACAAAAGCCCCCTATCGAGTTTAACAAAGGCCCCTGATTGAGTATAACAAAGTCCCCTCATAGAGTATAACAAAGTCCCCTGATCGAGTATAACTATGGCCCCTGATCGAGTTTAACAAAGGCCCCTGATCGAGTGTAAGAAAGTCCCCTGGTCGAGTATAACAAAGGTCCCTCATCGAGTTTAACAAAGGCCCCTCATCGAGTATAACAAAGTCTCCTCATCGAGTATAACAAAGTCCCCTGGTCAAGTAAAACAAACTCCCCTGGTCAAGTATAACAAAGAACCCTGGTTGAGTATAACAAAGTCCCCTGATCGAGTATAACAAAGGCCCCTCATCGAGTATAACAAAGGCCCCTCATCGAGTATAACAAAGTCCCCTGAACGTTTATAACAAAGTCCCCTGGTCGAGTATAACAAAGGCCCCTCATCAAATTTAACAAAGTCCCCTGAAAGATTATAACAAAGTCCCCTGGTCGAGTATAACAAAGGCCCCTCATCGAGTATAACAAAGTCCCCTGATCAAGTATAACAAAGTCCCCTCAACGAGTATAACAAAGTCCCCTGATCGGAGCTTTCTAACAATGGCCCTGATCGAGCATAAATAAGTCCCCTTGGTCGAGTATAACAGCGTCTCATCGAGTTTAATAAAGCCCCCTCATCGAGTATACGAAAGTCCCTGATCGAGTATAAAAAGTCCCTTGGAACGATTAAAAACAAAGGTCCCTGATCAAGTATAACAAAGCCCTGATCGTGTATAACAAAGCCCTCATCGGAGCATAATAAAGTCCCCTGATCAAGTATAACAGTCCCCTGAACGAGTATAACAAAGTCCCCTGATCGAGTATAACAAAGTCCCCTCACCGAGTATAACAAAGTTCCCTGGTCGAGTATAACAAAGCCCCCTCATAGAGTATAACAATGTCCCCTGATCGAGTATAACAAAGGCCCCTCATCGAGTTTAACAAAGCCCCCTCATCGAGTTTAACAAAGCCCCCTCATCGAGTATAACAAAGTCCACCTGATCGAGTATAAAAAAGTCCCTTGAACGATTAAAACAAAGGCCCCTGATCAAGTATAACAAAGCCCCCTGATCGTGTATAACAAAGCCCCGTCATCGAGCATAGCAAAGTCCCCTGATTAAGTATAACAAAGGCCCCTCATCGAGTATAACAAACTCCGCTGATCGAGTATAACAAAGTCACCTGATCGAGCAAAACAAAGTTCCCTGATCGACTATAACAAAGCCCCCTGATCGAGCATAGCAAAGTCCCCTGATAGTGTATAACAAAGTCCCCTGATCGAGTATAACAAAGGCCACTCATCGAGTTTAACAAAGGCCCCTCATCGAGTATAACAAAGTCCCCTTGTCGAGTATAACAAAGGCCCCTCATCGAGTTTAACAAAGGCCCCTCATCGAGTATAACAAAGTCCCCTGGTCGAGTATAACAAACTCCTGGTCGAGTATAACAAAGAACCCTGGTCGAGTACTACAAAGTCCTCTGATGGAGTATAACAAAGGCCCTGATCGAGTAATATGACAAAGGCCACTGATCGAGTTTAATTAAGGCCACTGATCGAGTATAACAAAGTCCCCTGGTCGAGTATAACAAAGGCCCTACACGAGTTTAACAAAGGCCCCTCAATGAGTATAACAAAGTCCCTGGTCGAGTATATATCAAACTCACCTGGTCGAGTATACCAAAGTCCCTGATCGAGTATAACAAAGTCCCCTGATCGAGTATAACAAAGGCCCCTCATCGAGTATAACAAAGTCTCCTGATCGAGTATAACAAAATACGCTGATCGAGTATAACAAAGTCCCCTGATCGAGTATAACTATGGCCCCTGATCGAGTTTAACAAAGGTCCCTGATCGAGTGTAACAAAGTCCTCTGGTCGAGTATAACAAAGGTCCCTCATCGAGTTTAACAAAGGCCCCTCATCGAGTATAACAAAGACCCCTGGTCGAGTATAACAAAGTCCCCTAGTCAAGTATAACAAAGAACCCCGGTTGAGTATAACAAAGTCCCCTGATCGAGTATAACAAAGGCCCCTGATCGAGTATAACAAAGGCCCCTCATCGAGTATAACAAAGTCTCCTGATCGAGTATAACAAAGTCCACTGATCGAGCATAACAAAAAGTCCCATGATCGAGTATAACAAAGTCCCCTGACTATATAATAGCGCCCCTCATCGAGTTTAAATTAAAGGCCCCCTTGATCGAGTATAACAAAGTCCCTGGCTTCAGCATAACAAAGGCCCTCATCGATGCAATAAAAGCCCTCATTGAGTATAACAAAGTCCCCTGGTCGAGTATAACAAACTCACCTGGTCGAGTATAACAAAGTCCCCTGATCGAGTATAACAAAGTTCCCTGATCGAGTATAACAAACGCCCCTGATCGAGTTTAACAAAGGCCCCTGATCGAGTATAACAAAGTCCCCTGGTCGAGTATAACAAACTCCCCTGATCGAGTATAACAAAGTCCCATGATAGAGTATAACAAAGTCCCCTGATCGAGTATATCTATGGCCCCTGATCGAGTTTAACAAAGGCCCCTGATCGAGTGTAACAAAGTCCCCTGGTCGAGTATAACAAAGGTCCCTCATAGAGTTTAACAAAGGCCCGTCATCGAGTATAACAAAGTCCCCTGGTCGAGTATAACAAACTCCACTGGTCAAGTATAACAAAGAACCCTGGTTGAGTATAACAAAGTCCCCTGATCGAGTATAACAAAGGCCCCTGATCGAGTATAACAAAGGCCCCTCATCGAGTATAACAAAGTCTCCTCATCGAGTATAACAAAGTCGACTGATCGAGTATAACAAAGTCCCCTGATCAAGTATAACAAAGTCCCCTGGTCAAGTATAACAAATTCCCCTGGTTGATTATAACAAAGTCCCCTGATCGAATATAACAAAGTCCCCTGATCGAGTATAAAAAAGTCCCCTGAACGATTATAACAAAGTCCCCTGGTCGAGTATAACAAAGGTCCCTCATAGAGTTTAACAAAGGCCCGTCCGTCGAGTATAACAAAGTCTCCTAATCGAGTGTAACAAAGTCTGCTGATCGAGTATAACAAAGTCCCCTGATCGAGTATAACAAAGTCCCCTGATTGAGTATAACAAAGGCCCCTGACCAAGTTTAACAAAGTCCCCTGATCGAGTATAGCAAAGTCCCCTGGTCGAGTATAACAAACTCCCATGGTCGATTATAACAAAGTCCCCTGATCGAGTATAACAAAGTTCCCTGATCGAGTATAACAAAGCCCCCTGATCGAGTATAACAAAGTCCCCTGATAGAGTATAACAAAGTCCCCAGATCGAGTATAACAATGGCCCCTGATCGAGTTTAACAAAGGCACCTAATCGAGTATAACAAAGTCCCCTGGTCGAGTATAACAAAGGCCCCTCATCGAGTTTATCAAAGGCCCCTCATCGAGTATAACAAAGTCCCCTGGTCGAGTATAACAAAGAACCCTGGTTGAGTATAACAAAGGCCCCTCATCGAGTATAACAAAGTCTCCTGATCGAGTATAACAAAGTCCGCTGATCGAGTATAACAAACTCCCCTAGTCAAGTATAACAAAGAACCCTGGTTGAGTATAACAAAGTCCCCTGATCGAGTATAACAAAGGCCCCTCATCGAGGCACAAAGGCCCTCTATCGAGTATAACAAAGTCTCCTGATCGAGTATAACAAAGTCCGCGATCGAGTATATAACAAAGCCCCTGATCGAGTATAAAGAAAGTCCCTGATCGAGTATAACAGCGCCCTGACTGCTAAACAGGCCCCGATCGATATAGCAAAGTCCCCTGGTCGAGTATAACAACTCCCTCGTCGATTATAACAAAGTCCCCTTATCGAGAATAAAGTCCCCTGATCGAGTATAACAAAGTCCCCTGAACGATTATAACAAAGCCCTGATCGAGTAAAACAAAGTTCTGATCGAGTAAAACAAAGCCCCCTGATCGGGAGTATGCAACAAAGTCTCCTGATAGAGTATAACAGTCCCCTGATCGAGTATAACAAAGTCCCCTGATCGAGTATAATCCATAATTTCTGATCGAGTTTATCAAAGGCCCCTGGTCGAGTATAACAGCGCCTTCATCGAGCTTTCTAATAAAGGCCCTGATCAGCAATAAAGTCCCCTGGTCGAATATAACAAAGGCCCCTCATCGAGTTTAACAAAGGCCCCTCATCGAGTATAACAAAGTCCCCTGGTCGAGTATATCAAACTCCCCTGGTCGAGTATAACAAACTCCCCTGATCGAGTATAACAAAGTCCCCTGATCGAGTATAACAAAGTCCCTTGAACGATTATAACAAAGGCCACTGATCAAGTATAGCAAAGCCCCTGATCGTGAATAACAAAGCCCCCTCATCGAGTATAACAAAGTCCCCTGATCAAGTATAACAAAGTCCCCTGAACGAGTATAACAAAGTCCCCTGATCGAGTGTAACAAAGTCCCCTCACCGAGTATAACAAAGTTCCCTGTTCAAGTATAACAAAGCCCCCCGCATAGAGTACAACAATGTCCCCTGATCGAGTATAGCAAAGTTCCCTGATCGGGTATAATAAAGAACCCTGGTCGAGTATAACAAAGTCCCCTGATGGAGTCTAACAAAGGCCCCTGATCGAGTATAAAAAAGGCCCCTGATCGAGTATAACAACGTCAATGATCGAGTATAACAAAGTCCGCTGATCGAGTATAACAAAGTCCCCTGATCGAGTATAACAAAGTCCCCTGATCGAGTATAACAAAGGCCCTCATCGAGCTTCTAACAAAGGCCTTGATCATATAACAAAGTCCCCTAATCGAGTGTAACAAAGTCCTCTAATTGAGTATAACAAGGCCCCCTGAAGGAGTATATCAAAGTCCACTGATCGAGTATAACAAAGTTCTCTAATCTGGTATAACAAAGTCCTGTGATCTAGTATAACAAAGTCCCCTGATCGAGTATAACAAAGTCCCCTGATCGAGTTTAACAAAGTCCCCTGATCGAGTATAACAAAACCCCCTGATTGAGTATAACAAAGTCCCCTGATCGAGTATACAAAGTCCCCTGATAGAGTATAACAGTCCCTGATCGATATAACTATGGCCCCTGATCTGAGCTTAATAAAGGCCCCTGATCGAGTGTAACAAAGTCCCCTGGTCGAGTATAACAAAGGTCCCTCATAGAGTTTAACAAAGGCCCGTCATCGAGTATAACAAAGTCCGCTGATCGAGTATAACAAAGTCCCCTGAACGATTATAACAAAGTCCCCTGGTCGAGTATAACAAAGTTCCCTCATAGAGTTTAACAAAGGCCCCTCATCGAGTATAACAAAGTCACCTGGTCAAGTATATCAAACTCCCCTGGTCATGTATAACAAAGAACCCTGGTTGAGTATAACAAAGTCCCCTGATAGAGTATAACAAAGTCCCCTGATCGAGTATAACTATGGCCCCTGATCGAGTTTAACAAAGGCCCCTGATCGAGTGTAACAAGGTCCCCTGGTCGAGTATAACAAAGGTCCCTCATCGAGTTTAACAAAGGCCCCTCATCGAGTATAACAAAGACCCCTGGTCGAGTATAACAAACTCCCCTGGGAAAGTATAACAAAGAACCCTGGTTGAGTATAACAAATTCCCCAGATCGAGTATAACAAAGGCCCCTGATCGAGTACAACAAAGGCCCCTCATCGAGTATAACAAAGTCTCCTGATCGAGTATAACAAAGTCCGCTGATCGAGTATAACAAAGTCCCCTGATCGAGTATAACAAAGTCCTCTGGTCGAGTATATCAAAGTTCCCTGGTCGAGTATAACAAAGTCCCCTGATCGAGTATAACAAAGTCCCCTGATCGAGTATAACAAAGTCCATTGAACGATTATAACAAAGGCCACTGATCAAGTATAACAAAGCCCCTGATCGTGTATAACAAATCCCCCTCATCGAGTATAACAAAGTCCCCTGATCAAGTATAACAAAGTCCCCTGAACGAGTATAACAAAGTCCCCTGATCGAGTTTAACAAATTCCCCTCACCGAGTATAACAAAGTTCCCTGATCGAGTATAACAAAGCCCCCTCATAGAGTATAACACTGTCCCCTGATCGAGTATAGCAAAGTCCCCTCATCGGGTATAACAAAGAACCCTGGTCGAGTATAACAAAGTCCCCAGATGGAGTATAACAAAGGCCCCTGATCGAGTATAACAATGGCCCCTGATCGAGTATAACAACGTCCCTGATCGAGTGTAACAAAGTCCGCTGATCGAGTATAACAAAGTCCCCTGATCGAGTATAACAAAGTCCCCTGATCGAGTATAACAAAGGCCCCTCATCGAGTTTAACAAAGGCCCCTGATCGAGTATAACAAAGTCCCCTGGTCGAGTATAACAAAGGCCCCTCATCGAGTTTAATAAAGGCCCCGCATTGAGTATAACAAAGTCCCCTGGTCGAGTATAACAAACTCACCTGGTCGAGTATAACAAAGTCCCTTGATCGAGTATAACAAAGGCCCTGATCGAGTTTACGAAAGGCCCCTGATCGAGTATAACAAACTCCCCTGATCGAGTATAACAAAGTCCCCTGATAGAGTATAACAAAGTCCCCTGATCGAGTATAACTATGGCCCCTGATCGAGTATAACAAAGGCCCCTGATCAAGTGAAACAAAGTCCCCTGGTCGAGTATAACAAAGGTCCCTCATAGAGTTTAACAAAGGCCCGTCATCGAGTATAACAAAGTCCCCTGGTCGAGTATAACAAACTCCCCTGGTCAAGTATAACAAAGAACCCTGGTTGAGTATAACAAAGTCCCCTGATCGAGTACAACAATGTCCCCTGATCGAGTATGCTAACAGCGTCTCTATTGAGTATAACAAAGTCTCCGATCGAATATAACAAAAGTCCGCTGACGAGTATACGAAAGTCCTCCCTGATCGAGTATATAAAGTCCCCTGATCGAGTACAACAACAGCGCTCCAGATCAAGTTTAACAGCGCCCCTGATCGAGTATAGCAAAAGTCCCCGTCATATAACAAACTCCCCGTCGATTATAACAAAGTCCCTTTATCGAGAATAACAAAGTTCCTGATCGAGTATAACAAAGTCCCCTGAACGATTATAACAAAGTCCCTGCTCGAGTATAACAAAGGTCCCTCATAGAGTTTAACAAAGGCCCGTCATCGAGTATAACAAAGTCTCCTGATCGAGTATAACAAAGTCCGCTGATCGAGTATAACAAAGTCCCCTGATCGAGTATAACAAAGTCCCCTGATCGAGTATAACAAAGGCCCCTCATCAAGTTTAAGAAAGGCCCCTGATCGAGTATAGCAAAGTCCCCTGGTCGAGTATAACAAACTCCCTTGGTCGATTATAACAAAGTCCCCTGATCGAGTATAACCAAGTTCTTTAATCGAGTATAACAAAGCCCCCTGATCCAGTATAACAAAGTTCCCTGATAGAGTATAACAAAATCCCCTGATCGAGTATAACAATGGCCCCTGATCGAGTTTAACAAAGGCCCCTAATCGAGTATAACAATGGCCCCTGATCGAGTTTAACAAAGGCCCCTCATCGAGTATAACAAAGTCCCCTGGTCGAGTATATCAAATTCCCCTGGTCGAGTATAACAATATCCCTGATCGAGTATAACAAAGTCCCTTGATCGAGTATAACAACGTCCCTTGAACGATTATAACAAAGGCCCCTGATCAAGTATAACAAAGCCCCCTGATCGTGTATAACAAAGCCCCCTCATCGAGTATAACAAAGTCCCCTGATCAAGTATATCAAAGTCCCATGAACGAGTATAACAAAGCCCCCCTCATAGAGTATAACAATGTCCCCTGATCGAGTATAGAAAGTCCCCTGATCGGGTATAACAAAGGCCCCTGATCGAGTATAACAAAGTCCCCTGATCGAGTATAACAAAGAACCCTGGTCGAGTATAACAAAGTCCCCTCATGGAGTATAACAAAGGCCCGTGATCGAGTATAACAAAGTCCGCTGAACGAGTATAACAAAGTCCCCTGATTGAGTATAACAAAGGTCCTCATCGAGTTTTAACAGCGTCTTTCATCGAGTATAACAAAGTCCCTGGTCGAGTATAACAAACTCCCTGGTCAAGTATATAACAAAGAACTCCTGCTGAGTATAACAGTTCCCTGATCGAGTATAACAAAGGCCCTGATCGAGTATAACAGCGCCCTCATCGAGTATAACAAAGTCTCCTGATCGAGTATAACAAAATCCATGATCGAGTATATAACAAAGTCCCTGATCGAAAGTATAACTTATGCCCCTGATCGAGCTAACAAAGGCCCTGATCGAGTAAACAAAGTCCTCTGGTCGAGTATAACAAAGGTCCCCTTAATGAGTTTAACAAAGGCCCCTCATCGAGTATAACAAAGACCCCTGGTCGAGTATAACAAAGTCCCCTAGTCAAGTATAACAAAGAACCCTGGTTGAGTATAACAATGTCCCCTGATCGAGTATAACAAAGGCCCCTCATCGAGTATAACAAAGGCCCCTCATCGAGAATAACAAAGTCTCCTGATCGAGTATAACAAAGTCCGCTGATCGAGTATAACAAAGTACCCTGATCGAGTATAACAAAGTCCCCTAATCGAGTATAAGAAAGGCCCCTGATCAAGTTTAACATAGGCCCCTGATCGAGTATAGCAAAGTCCCCTGGTCGAGTATAACAAACTCCACTGGTCGATTATAACAAAGTCCCCTTATCGAGTATAACAAAGTCCCCTTATCGAGTATAACAAAGTCCCCTGATCGAGTATAACAAAGTCCCCTGAACGATTATAACAAAGGCCCCTGATCGAGTATATCAAAGTTCCCTGATCGAGTATAACAAAGCCCTTTGATCGAGTATAACAAAGTCTCCTGATAGAGTATAACAAAGTCCCCTGATCGAGTATAACAAAGGCACCTGATCGAGTTAAACAAAGGCCCCTGATCGAGTATAACAGAGTCCCCTGGTCGAGTATAACAAAGGCCCCTCATCGACTTTAACAAAGGCCCCTCATCGAGTATAACAAAGTCCCCTGGTCGAGTATATCAAACTCCCCTGGTCGAGTATAACAAAGTCCCCTGATCGTGTATAACAAATTCCCCTGATCGAGTATAACAAAGTCCCTTTAACGATTATAACAAAGGCCACTGATCAAGTATAACAAAGCCCCTGATCGTGTATAACAAAGCCCCCTCATCGAGTATAACAAAGTCCCCTGATCATATAACAAAGTCCCCTGAACGAGTATAACAAAGTCTCGAACGAGTATAACAAAGCCCCTGATCGTGTATAACAAAGCCCTCATTTATATAACAATGTCCCTTGAATCATTGAGTAACAGCGCCACGATCAAGAGGCACAAAAGTCCCCTGGTCGAGTATAACAAAGTCCCCAGATCGAGTATAACAAAGGCCCCTCATCGAGTATTACAAAGTCCATTGGCCAAGTATAGAAAAGTCCCCCTGTCGAGTATAACAAAGTCCTTGATCGAGTATAACAAAGTCCCCTCATCGAGTATAACAAAGCCCCCTGGACGAGTACAACAAAGTCCCCTGATCGAGTATAACAAAGTCCCTGATCGAGTATAATAAAGTCCCCTGGTCCAATATAACAAAGACCCTGATCGAGTATAACATATCCCCTCATCCAGTATAACAACGTCTCCTGGCGCAGTATAACAAAGTCCCCAGATCGAACAAAACAAAGTCCCCTGATCAATTATAACAATGTCCCCTGGTCGAGTATAACAAAGGGCCCTCATCGAGTAAGACAAAGTCCCTTGATCGAGTATAACAAAGTCCCCTGTTCCTAGTATAACAAAGCCCACTGGACGAGTATAATAAAGACCCCTGAACCGAGTATAACAAAGTCCCCTGATCTAGGATAACAAAGGCCCCTGATCGAGTATTAGAAAGGTCCCTCATAGAGTATAATAAAGTCACCTGTTCGAGTATAACAAATTCCCCTTATCGAGTATAACAAATTCCCCTTATCGAGTATTACAAAGACTCCTTATCGAGTATAACAAAGTCCGGTGATCGAGTATAACAAAGGCCCCTGGTCGAGTATAAAAAAGTCCCTAGATCGAGTATAACAAAAGTTCCCTGATCGAGTAAAACAAAGTCCCCTGATCGAGTATAAAAAAGTCCCCTGGCCCAGTATAACAAAGTCCCCATATCGAGTATAACAAAGTCCCCTGATCCATTATATCAAAGTCCCCTGGTCGAGTATAGCAAAGGGCTCTGATCGAGTAAGACAAAGTCCCCTGATCGAGTATAACAAATTCCTCTTATCGAGAATAACAAAGTCCCCTTATCGAGTATAACAAAGTCCCCTGATCGAGTATAACAAAGGCCCCTGGTCGAGTATAACAAAGTCCCCTAATCGAGGATAACAGAAGTCCCCTGATCGAGTATAACAAAGTCCCCTGATCGGGTATAAAAAAGTCCCCTGGTCCAGTATAACAAAGTCCCCTGATCGAGTATAACAAAGGACCCTGGACGAGTATAGCTAAGTCCCCTGATCGAGTATAACAAAAGTCCCTTGATCGAGTATGACAAAGTCCCTTGGTCGAGTATAACAAAGTTTTCTTATCGAGTATAACAAAGGCCCCTGGTCGAGGATAAAAAATTCCGCTCATCGAGTATAACAAAATTCCCCTGATCGAGTATAACAAAGTCCCCTAATCAAGTATAGAAAATCCCCTCATCGAGTATAACATATCCCCTGATCGAGTATAAAAAAGTCCTCTGGTCGAGTATAACAAAGTCCCCTGATCGAGTATAACAAAGTCCCCTATTCGAGTATAACAAAGTCCCCTGATCGAGGATAACCAAAACCCCTCATCGAGTATAACAAAGTCCCATGATTGAGTATAACAAAGTCCCCTGATAAATTTTAAAAAAGTCCCCTGGAGGAGTATAACAAAGTTCCCTGATCGAGTATAACAAAGTCCCCTTGTCGAGTATAACAAAGCCCCCTCATCGAGTATAACAAAGGCCCCTAATCGAGCATAACAAAGTCCCCTGATTGAGTATAACAAAGTCCCCTTATCGAGTATAACAAAATTCCCCTGATCGAGTATGACAAAGTCCCATGATTAATTTTAAAAAAGTCCCCTGGTTGAGTATAACAAAGTTCCCTGATCGAGTATAACAAAGTCCCCTGGTCGAGTATAACAAAGCCCCCTCATCGAGTATAACAAAGGCCCCTAATCGAGTATAACAAAGTCCACTGATCGAGTATAACATATCCCCTGATCGAGTATAACAAAGTCCTCTGGTCAAGTATAAAAAAGTCCCCTGATCGAGTATAACATATCCCCTGATCGAGTATAACAAAGTCTCCAGGCCCAGTATAACAAAATCCCCAGATCGAGAATAACAAAGTCCCCTGATCGATTATAACAAAGTCACCCGACCGAGTATATGAAAGGCCTCTGGTCCAGTATAACAAAGTCCCCTGGTCGATAATAACAAAGTCCCCTGATCCTAATATAACAAAGCCCCCTGGATGAGTATAACAAAGTCCCCTGGTCCAGTATAACAAAGTCCCCTGATCGAGTATAACAACGTTTCCTGACCCAGTATAACAAAGTCCCTAGATCGAGCATAACAAAGCCCCCTGGACGAGTATAACAAAGTCCCCTGATCGAGTATAACAAAGTCCCTGATCGAGTATAACAAAGTTTCCTGGACCAATATAACAAAGACCCTGGTCGAGTATATCATATCCCCTCATCGAGTATAACAACGTCTCCTGGCGCAGTATAACAAAGTCCCCAGATCGAACAAAACAAAGTCCCCTGATCAGGTATAACAAAGTCCCCAGATCGAGTATAACAAAGGCCCCTCATTGAGTATAACAAAGTCCATTGGTCAAGTATAAAAAAGTCCCCTGGTCGAGTATAACAAAGTCCCCAGATCGAGTATAACAAAGGCCCCTCATCGAGTATTACAAAGTCCATTGGCCAAGTATAGAAAAGTCCCCCTGTCGAGTATAACAAAGTCCTTGATCGAGTATAACAAAGTCCCCTCATCGAGTATAACAAAGCCCCCTGGACGAGTACAACAAAGTCCCCTGATCGAGTATAACAAAGTCCCTGATCGAGTATAATAAAGTCCCCTGGTCCAATATAACAAAGACCCTGATCGAGTATAACATATCCCCTCATCCAGTATAACAACGTCTCCTGGCGCAGTATAACAAAGTCCCCAGATCGAACAAAACAAAGTCCCCTGATCAATTATAACAATGTCCCCTGGTCGAGTATAACAAAGGGCCCTCATCGAGTAAGACAAAGTCCCTTGATCGAGTATAACAAAGTCCCCTGTTCCTAGTATAACAAAG
>NW_024726126.1:0-6109 GCF_018991925.1 Homarus americanus | reverse complement strand
GTGTGATGTTCCACCAGTGGTGTGATTTCCTACCAGTAGTGTGATGTCCTACCAGTAGTGTGATGTCCTTCCAGTGGTGTGATGTCCTACCAGTGGTGTGGTGTCCTACCAGTGATGTGATGTCCTACCAGTGGTGTGATGTCCTGTCAGTGGTGCGATGTCCTACTAGTGGTGTGTTGTCCTACTAGTGGTGTGATGTCCTACCATTGGTGTGTTGTCCTACCAGTAGTGTGATGTCCTACCAGTAGTGTGATGTCCTACCAGTGGTGTAATGTCCTACTAGCGGTGTGTTGTCCTACCAGTGGCGTGATGTCCTACCATTAGTGTGATGTCCTATCAGTAGTGTGATGTCATTCCAGTGGTGTGTTGTCCTACCAGTAGTGTGATGTTCTACCAGTGGTGTGATGGCCTACCAGTTTGTGATGTCCTACCAGTAGTGTGATGTTCTACCAGTGGTGTGATGGCTTCCCAGTTTGTGATGTCCTACCAGTAGTGTGATGTTCTACCAGTGGCGTGATTTCCTACCAGTAGTGTGATGTCCTTCCATTGGTGTGTTGCCTACCAGTGATGTGATGTCCTACCAGTGGTGTGATGTTCTACCAGTGGTGTGATGTCCTATCAATAGTGTGATGTCCTTCCAGTGGTGTGTTGTCCTACCAGTAGTGTGATGTCGTATCAATAGTGTGATGTCCTTCCAGTGGTGTGATGTTCCACCAGTGATGTGATGTTCTACCAGTGGTGTCTTGTCGTACCAGTGGTGTGATGTCCTACCACTCGAGTGATGTCCTACCAGTAGTGTGATGTCCTACCAGTGGTGTGGTGTCCTACTAGTAGTGTGTTGTCCTACCAGTAGTGTGATGTCCTACCAGTGGTGTGATGTCCTACCAGTAGTGTGATGTCCTACCAGTGATGTAATGTCCTACTAGTGGTGTGTTGTCGTACCAGTGGCGTGATGTTCAACCTGTAGTGTGATATCTCATGAAAGGATAGTCTCTACCAGGTGGTGTGATGACTACCAGTGGTGTGAGATGTTCTACTAGTAGTGTGTGTTGTCCTACTCAGTAGTGTGATGTCCTAATATCACAGTGTGTGATGTCCTACCAGTGGTGTGTCCTCAGTGGTGTGTGATGTCCAGCACCACTGGTGTGAGATGTCCTACCAGGAAGCTGTGCCCTGTACCAGTGGTGTGGAGTCCTACTAGCATGTGTGTTGTCCTACTAGTGGTGTGTTGTCGTACCAGTGGTGTGATGTTCAACCAGTAGTGTGATGTCCTATCAGTAGTGTGATGTCCTACCAGTGGTGTGGTGTCCTTCCAGTGGTGTGATGTCCTACTAATGTTGTGATGTCCTACCACTGGTGTGATGTCCTACTGTTGGTGTGATGTCCTACTGATGGTGTGATGTCCTACCAGTGGTGTGATATCCTACCTGTGATGTGATGTCCTACTAATATTGTGATGTCCTACTGCTGGTGTGATGTCCTACCCGTGGTGTGATGTCCAACCAGTAGTGTGATGTCCTACCAGTAGTGTGATGTCCTACCAGTGGTGTAATGTCCTACTAGTGGTGTGTTGTCCTACCAGTGGCGTGATGTCCTACCAGCAGTGTGATGTCCTATCAGTAGTGTGATGTCCTTCCAGTGGTGTGTTGTCCTACCAGTGGTATGTTGTCTCACAAAGAGGGTGATGTCCCATTAGTAGTGTGATCCTACCAGTGCTGTGTTGTCCTACCAGTGGTGTGGATGTCCTACCAGTAGTGTGTTGTCCTACCAACGGTGTGATGTCCTACCAGTATTGTGTTGTCTCTACCAACGGTGTGATGTCCTACCAGTAGTGTGATGTCCTACCAGTAGTGTGATGTCCTACAAGTGGTGTGATGTCCTACCAGTGGTGTGGTGTCCTACCAGTGGTGTGATGTCCTACCAGTGGTGTGATGTCCTATCAGTGGTGCGATGTCCTACTAGTGGTGTGTTGTCCTACTAGTGGTGTGATGTCCTACGACTGGTGTGGTGTTCTACCAGTGGTGTGGTGTCCTACCATTAGTGTGATGTCCTACCAGTGGTGTGATGTCCTACCATTGGTGTGATGACCTACCAGTGGTGTGTTGTTCTACCAGTGGTGTGATGTCCTACCAGTGGTGTGATGTCCTACCAGTAGTGTGATGTCCCCATCAGTAGTGAGATGTGGTCCTCCCAGCAGTGATGTCCTACTCAGTGGTGTGGTGTGTCCCACTCAGTGGTGTGATGTCTCACCAGTGGTGTGGATGTCCTGCCAGTGGTGGATGTCCGCTAGTGGTGTGAGGTCCTACTAGTAGTGTGATGTTCTACCAGTGGCATGATGTCCTTCTAGTAGTGTGATGTCCTACCAGTAGTGTGATGTCCTACTAGTGGTGTGATGTTCTACGAGTGGTGTGATGTCCTACAAGTGGTGTGATGTCCTACCAGTAGTGTGTTGTCGTACCAGTGGTGTGATGTCCTACTAGTGGTGTGTTGTCCTACCAGTAGTGTGATGTCCTACCAGTGGTGTGATGTCCTACTGGTGGTGTGCTGTCCTACCAGTGATGTGATGGCCTACCAGAGGTGTGATGTCCTACTAGTGGTGTGATGTCCTACTAGTAGTGTGATGTCCTACCAGTAGCATGATGTCCTTCTAGTAGTGTGATGTCCTACCAGTAGTGTGATGTCCTACTAGTGGTGTGATGTCCTACCAGTGGTGTGATGTCCTACCAGTGGTGTGATGTCCTACCAGTAGTGTGTTGTCCTACCAGTGGTGTGATGTCCTACTAGTGGTGTGTTGTCCTACAAGTGGTGTGATGTCCTGGTGTGTTGTCCTACCAGTGGTGTGATTTCCTACCAGTAGTGTGTTGTCCTAACAACGGTGTGATGTCCAACCAGTGGTGTGATGTCCTACCAGTGGTGTGATATCCTACTAGCAGTGTGTTGTCCTACCATTGGTGTGATGTCCTACCAGTGGTGTGGTGTCCTACCAGTGACGTGATGTCCTACCAGTAGTGTGATGTCCTACCAGTGGTGTGATGTTCTACTAGTGTTGTGATGTCCTACCAGAGGTTTGATGTTCTACTAGTGGTGTGATGTCCTAATAGTGATGTGTTGTCCTCCCAGTGGTGTGATGTCCTACCAGTAGTGTGTTGTCCTATGACTGGTGTTGTGTTCTACCAGTGGTGTGGTGTCCTACCATTAGTGTGATGTCCTACCAGTGGTGTGATGTCCTACCAGTGGTGTGATGACCTACCAGTGGTGTGATGTCCTACTAGTGGTGTGATGTCCTACCAGTGGTGTGATGTCCTACCAGTAGTGTGATGTCCTACTAGTGGTGTGATGTCCTACTAGTGGGGTGATGTCCTACTAGTGGTGGATGTCCCAACAGTGGTGTGGTGTCCAACCAGTGGCGTGATGTCCCACCAGTAGTGATGTCCCACCAGTGGTGTGATGTCTCACTAGTGGTGTGATTCACCAGAGGTGTGATGTCTCACTTTAGTGGTGTGGATGTCCCACCAGTGGTGGTTGTCCTCCCAAAGTGGTGTGTGATGTCCCACCAGTAGTGTGTTGTCCCACGAATGTGTGGTGTTCACCAGTGGTGTGGTGTCCCACCATTAGTGTGATGTCCCACCAGTGGTGTGGATGTCCCACCAGTGTGGTGGATGACCCACCAGTGGTGTGATGTCCCAATTAGTGGTGTGGATGTCCCACCAGTAGTGAGACAAGTCCTACCAGTAGTGTGATGTCCTACTAGTGGTGTGATGTCCTACTAGTGGGGTGATGTCCTACTAGTGGTGTGATGTTCTACCAGTGGTGTGTTGTCCTACCAGTGGTGTGATGTCCTACCAGTAGTGTGATGTCCTGCCAGTGGTGTATTGTCCTCCCAGTGGTGTGATGTCCTACCAATAGTGTAATGTCCTACCCGTGTAGTGGTGTCCTACAAGTGGCGTGATGTCCTACCAGTAGTGTGTTGTCCTACCAGTAGTGTGATGTCCTACCAGTGGTGTGATGTCCCATCAGTGGTGTGATGTTCTACTAGTGGTGTGTTGTCCTACCAGTAGTGTGATGTCCTACCAGTAGTGTGATGTCCTACCAGTGGTGTGTTGTCCTACCAGTGGTGTGATGTCCTACCACTGGTGTGATGTCCTACCAGTAGTGTGATGTCCTTCCAGTGGTGTGGGGTCCTACTAGTGGTGTGTTGTCCTACCAGTTGTGTGATGTCCTACCAGTGGTGTGATGTCCTACCAGTAGTGTGATGTCCTACCAGTAGTGTGATGTCCTACCAGTGGTGTAATGTGCTACTAGTGGTGTGTTGTTTACCAGTGGCGTGATGTCCAACCAGTAGTGTGATGTCCTATTGTTAGTGTGATGTCCTACCAATGGTGTGTTGTCCTACTAGTAGTGTGATGTCCTACCAGTGGTGTGATGTCCTAACAGTAGTGTGATGTCCTACCAGTGGTGTGTTGTCCTACAAGTGGTGTGATGTCCTACGACTGGTGTGGTGTTCTACCAGTGCTTGTCCCACCAGTGATGTCCTACCAGTAGTGTGATGTCCTACCAGTGGTGTGATGTCCTACCAGTAGTGTGATGTCCTACCATTGGTGTGTTGTCCTGCCAGTGGTGTGATGTCCTACGACTGGTGTGGTGTTCTACCAGTGGTGTGGTGTCTTACCATTAGTGTGATGTCCTACCAGTGGAGTGATGTCCTACCAGTGGTGTGATGACCGACCAGTGGTGAGTTGTCCTACCAGTGGTGTGATGTCCTACCAGTGGTGTGATGTCCTACCAGTAGTGTGATGTCCTACCAGTAGTGTGATGGCCTACCAGTGGTGTGATGTCCTACTAGTGGTGTGGTGTCCTACCAGTGTGTGATGACCTACCAGTAGTGTGATGTCCCATCAGTGGTGCGATGTCCTACTAGTGGTGTGTTGTCCTACTAGTGGTGTGATGTCCTACCAGTGGTGTGATGTCCTACCAGTAGTGTGATATCCTACCAGTGGTGTGTTGTCCTACCAGTGGTGTAATGTCCCACTAGTAGTAAAAGTTGTCCCAACAGTGGTGTGATGTCCTACTAGTAGTGTGATGTCCTATCAGTAGTGTGATGTCCTTCCAGTGGTGTGTTGTCCTACCAGTAGTGTGATGTTCTACCAGTGGTGTGATGGCCTACCAGTTTGTGATGTCCTACCAGTAGTGTGATGTTCTACCAGTGGCATGATGTCCTACCAGTAGTGTGATGTCCTACCAGTGGTGTGATGTCCTACCAGTGGTGTGATGTTCTACCAGTGGTGTCATGTCCTATCAATAGTGTGATGTCCTTCCAGTGGTGTGTTGTCCTACCAGTAGTGTGATGGCCTACTAGTTTGTGATGTCCTACCAGTAGTGTGATGTCCTACCAGTGGTGTGATGTTCTACCAGTGGTGTGATGTTCTACCAGTGGTGTCTTGTCCTACCAGTGGTGTGATGTCCTACCACTCGAGTGATGTCCTACCAGTAGTGTGATGTCCTACCAGTGGTGTAGTGTCCTACTAGTGGTGTGTTGTCCTACCAGTAGTGTGATGTCCTACCAGTGGTGTGATGTCCTACCAGTAGTGTGAGGTCCTACCAGTAGTGTGATGTCCTACCAGTGATGTAATGTCCTACTAGTGGTGTGTTGTCATACCAGTGGCGTGATGTTCAACCTGTAGTGTGATGTCCTATCAGTAGTGTGATGTCCTACCAGTGGTGTGTTGTCCTACCAGTAGTGTGATGTCCCACCAGTGGTTTGATGTCCTCCCAGTAGTGTGATGTCCCACCAGTGGTGTGGTGTCCTACCAGTGGTGTGATGACCTACCAGTGGTGTGTTGTCCTACCAGTGGTGTGATGGCCTACCAGTGGTGTGATGTCCTACTAGTGGTGTGATGTCCTACTAGTAGTGTGGTGTCCTACCAGTGGTGTGGTGTCTTACCAGTGGCGTGATGTCTTGCTTGTAGTGTGATGTCCTACCATTAGTGTGATGTCCTGACAGTGGTGTGATGTCCTACTGGTGGTGTGCTGTCCTACCAGTGGTGTGTTGTCTTACCAGTGATGTGATGTCCTACCAGTGGTGTGATGTCCTACCAGTGGTGTGATGTCC
>NW_024726125.1:0-7462 GCF_018991925.1 Homarus americanus | reverse complement strand
AGCTTTGAAGAAGTTATCCATTCACTGTAACTTTGGACAGTTCTTGAACAGAGCTCTTAAGAGACAGGTTTTTGATAGGTCTGAATTATAAAAAAATGCAAAATAAGTGAATGAGCACCACAAAATTAACTTTTGAAAAAGCATGTCATTAGCAGAGAAAAACACCAGAGAACTTGTTCCCAGTGCCGGTTGTGAAACAGTTGGCAGTAGTGGATCGGTGTGTAAAGTAACTGTGGCTACAAAGGAAGAATTATGCCAGAGAACAAGGAACACATGCTAATTTAAAATGTAAAACATGCCTAGGCAAACATGAAAGCTTTCAGTGTAAGTTCAAAAATTCAAGATGTTAAAATTGTCAGCGTATTGGACATATTGCTCCTGCCTGTGAGAAAGAAATTACAGCCCCTGCCAGAAGTGATAAAGGTAGATTATATGTCGTCGAAGGTGATGAGAAGGAAATGAAAAACGGTATTCATGAGTGTTAGAAGTTTTGAACCTGATAATGATGTGTCCATGAAGAGAAAGTTAAACATAGGTATAATGTGAACTAAGGCATTAATGGCACAATTGTAACCATGGAAGTGGATACTGCAGCTGATTTCTCCATAATGAGTAGAGAAGCTATTTGTGCATGTGCCTTTAGAAGACTCGGGTATCAAGTTGAGAACCTATACTGGAGAGATTTTGAGCACAGAAGGTAAATTAGAGTGTGAGGTAAAGTACAAAAATCTGAATTTAAAGTTGTCATTAATTATAGCTAGTTACGTGAATAGACCAACTATGTTAGATACGAACCGGTTGTGTGAACTTGTGATGGACTGGAAGGAGATATTTAGTGTTAGAATGTGTAACTGTTGCAGGTCTTGAAAAATTGCAGATGAAGCATTCAAGATCCGTTGTGACTGATGTTGAAAGCTTCAATTGTATTTACTGTTAGCTTAATTGTCAATATAAGTCAGGGTAGAGTCGGCAGTGAGTATCATTGACGTCGGCCCTAGAGATGCCAGTGATTGTTCACCGAGGCTGAAGTCACCTCTTTTTCATGGTGAAATTGTTGTAAGGATGTTAATTACGAAAGTAATTAATTAACCTGAAGGGAACCGTCAGACCAGGGGCCGGATACTCAAAACAACTCATAAGTTACGTATATTAGCGAGATACAGTACCATATATTGCAGACTCCTTAGTATTGTTTTTATGTTGATACTAACTAATTCAAAGTTTTATCATTAGGCCTAGAATAGAAGGGTTATGCCTGTGAAAAACAAAAATTACGGCCTTAAGGTTTTGCCTGGCTCTTAGGGGTAAAATACTGAAAAATGCACAACGTGTTAAAATCTCTGTATTCATTTAAAATTGAAAGAAATTGTTCATTATGAAAGTAAATAAGGGTGTTAAAAGCATTTAAAAGACATCCTCTTGCCTCAAAGTCTGTCACATACTCGCATTTGAAACTGATTTCTGGTAGGAACAGCAGCCTTCTCCGTTAGCCGGAATCCTTGAAACCCGGAACTTTCTGAAAGCCGTAATTGAAATTTTATCTAAAATTAATTCCCAAAGCATGATTTTGCAGGAAACTTACGGCTTAGGTAAATGACTTTCAGAGAGGCACATTTTCCTGAAAACTATGAGGAAAGTTTCCCAGATAACCGAGAAAATTCCGGAGATGGTGGATATATTTCTGGGTTCGAGAGATGATGTAATGGGCAATTGCAGGAACTACCGAGAAAATTTTTCCATTACCATAAACATTCTGGGGATGAGGGATATTTTCTTGATTTGTGATAACTGTCTTGTTAACGGGAAAACACCCATTCATTCACGGTAGTGCTCTTCACCAATTGTTCAGGCTAACAGAGATCTCACAGTATTTGGTGTTTTACCCCACTAGAATTTAGGTAAATAATCCCTTGCATAATGTTGGCCTGTGACAAGACACAAAAGCTATACTAAGATAGCCTTATTCTGGGCAAATTCAAATAAATTGGTTAATGATAGTATAGCCTTGCCTAACCTAAATGACAAATCACTTCTCTTAAATTACTCATTTAGCCTAGACCCTGGTGTTTTCCTTTCAATGTTGGGAACATTTGGTCTGAATTGTCTTCAAGTTCATACAAAAAACAACAATTTAAAACCTGAAAATATATCGGATTAGCCGTAAATTTTCTTAAATTAATACTCTACCTATGATAATGTTCAAGGAAAGTCTGGAACTAGGCCTAAGGTAGCTGTTAGACAAAGTGTCTCACTGACGGCCTGACGCTCACCAAAAAACCATGTACACATTCTCTAACCTAACATACCATAACATAACCAAACCAAACCTATCTAACCTATACCCTATTAGTATAATTTCTTATTTAAATAATCCTCATGTTCTAACTAAATTAAGTAGGCCCCATGTTTAAACATTTATTTGCCTAAGACTGAAAAAGCAGTTATATAGGCACCTATTAATCAAGTTAATTGCAATCCATATTTTACACCTAATATCATTTAATTTTCGCTAGCCTATGGAAATTTATAGCCTTTCATGTTATCATAAGCCATATACATAAGAAAATAGGCTAAGACTATTGGTTGAATATTAGAAAAACAAGGCGAAGTCTTGGCAGGAATGTTCACTTGACCTCATATTTGGCTTTCATTACTGAGGGATATTTACGGCTATAAAACATTAATAAGTTCTATCTGCAAGTTTACTCAGTCATAAAACATATTTTTACCCTAAGTGTGAACAATACAAACCTTCTATTTTGGTAAGAAATACTTTATAATGTGTAAGAAGCCAAAGGATGCGTCTCTTCCAAACTGAGACACTCAAGCCGCTTATTATACAACAAAAAAGTTACGAAAAAGACAAAGTGAAATATTATATTTCAGTATGTTGATGTACAAAACATTTTCTTCTTTATTCTATGATAAAACAAGTCTAACAAGCATTATTACAACATATATTATTATTATTATTTTCTATACAATCGGGAATTAGTCACTACTACATCCGGGTTGAGAGTGTTACACAACCTCGGGAGCTGGTGTAAGTTACTTGCGTTAACTTACGGAGTTCGATGTCAAATATTGGTTTTGAGTATACCATCTGTGTTTTGAGTATACCATCTGTGTTTTGAGTATACCATCTGTGTTTTGAGTATACCATCTGTGTTTTGAGTATACCATCTGTGTTTTGAGTATACCGATCTGAGACTGTAAGTCCAGTTACGGGGTAAACAAAGACATACAGTCCCATCAAATGTTTTTGAGTATCCGGCCCCTGAACTGTACTGTGCTGTGCATTTTTACAAACAATAAACATGGCAAGAAAAGCTATTAAAAAAAAAGAGATAAAAATTTCACTTTACTGTACCATACCTATCCTCGGCGACAGGACGGGGGTCATCGGGCTCATCGTCACTCAATTCCATAACTGGTGGTGAAGTGGGGGCGACGGTGGATTCAGCTGCTTCCTCATTGCCGCCAGTGATTGATGGTGTTAAATCTCTCCTTCGGTGATCATAGAACATGGTGATGGGGAGTTGTCGTCTCTTTCTTTTCATTTCTTCCATGATGTTTTTGTATGGAGCAAAAACGTCATCCATCCCTCGCATGAATTTCAGGGCACGCACCATGGAGGGGTCCATACTATAGGCCACGTTTTTCAGTGCCTCAACATTCCAGATCATCTCCCCCAACTTCTCCAACGTTATTTCTTGGTGCTCTTCCTCTTCCTCTTCCTTGCCTGAGTCTACTAACTCCTGTAGATCCTCCTCGGTCAGCTCAGTGTCGTGCTCTTCAATTAGCTTCCTAATCTCGTCCTCTGCCATGTCCTGGAAGCCTTCAGCAGCCACTTTCTTTGACAGTGCCAGGGTCTTTCTGAATATTTTCATTAAAATCCATCAAAATCATTTTCCTTGTCATCGTCTTAAGCACCAAACAGCTCCTCCCAGTCTTCTCCTTGAACAGGGCTAGAGGGTACGTGTTTTTCGAATCGTTTTCAATTAAAAAATGTTACAGCACATGTATATTTTACCTAAACTGTGCCTGAATGAATATATTCTCAGAAATAAATAGTAGTTTTGCTGAAACGTGATGTATTTCAATGTAAAATAGGATAAGATACATGACGAAACAAAAGACTTTATCTTACCTTCCGATGTTCAAGAGATGTTACTCGTTTTTTTAATAGTTTTCGGTTAAAATACTGTTATATTACAATGATATTCTATTTATACTGTGCTTGATATACTACATTCACGGAAATGTTTAATTAAAAACTGTTGCATCACAAGTGAATTAGGATAGAATAATATTGTAATACAACAGTTTTTAACTGAAAACCATTCGAAAAGCGATTACGGTAACATCTTTTGAACGAAAGAAAGCGAGTCATTGCTTTCGTCACTTTCCACTGGAATACGTACGTCAGTTCAGCAAAATATTACATTCTGATATTCAATAGAAATATAGTGAAACCCGCTTACGTTGCCTTAATTTTTCTACATTAAAATTCCACAAACCGAATTCACCATGTGCATTCACCATATATACGCAGGTGAAGTATAATTTTTTTATTTAGCTCATAAAATTCATACAAATTATCCGGCCAGAATATAATTTACATTGTTGGAACTATAACTATTTGATGATCATTTTGAATATAAGCATCATAGATTTTGCATTAGACATACAAATTTTAGATCTAATGCAAGTATTTTGTTTACTCAGAGCAAATATGTTATCTTTAGTGCAAAATATATGAAGTGTATATTCAAAATATTCCTGGTCTTGCAAGGAATCCAGCAATGTCAATTATATTATCCTAACTTTAGTCTGAGGTATTATTTATTACTAAAAATGTAAATATACTGTTGTAACCCAATCATTTCTCTGGTAGGGAGGGAAGGTGGGGGTGAGGGGTAGGGAGGGAGGAAGGGACCTAGGGAGCAGGTGGGAAGAGGGAGGGAGGTGTGGTATTTTGATTGACATATAGTATTTCGGAAAGTATATTTTGTATATTTATTGAAGATATTTGTTTTAGCTCATAAAATTCATACAAATTACCGGGCCAGAATATAATTTACATTGCTGGAATTCTTACAATTTGATGATCATTTTGAATATAAACATCATAGATTTTGCATCAGACATACAAATTTTAGATCTACTTTAAGTATTTTGTTTACTCTGAGTAAATATGTGATCTTTTGTGCAAAATATATGACATTTATATGCAAAATATTCCTGGTCTTACAAGGAATCCAGCAATGTCAATTATATTATCCTAACTTTAGTCTGAGGTATTATTTTGATTTCCTAAAAAGGTAAATATGTTCTTGCCTCTCCCACACATTGGTAGGGAGGGTTATGGGGGCTGGGGGAGGGAGGGACTGACCGACCATCTGGCGTTGGAAGAGGGAAGAGGCAAGGTGGGTAATTTTGATTGACAACAATGTCGGAAGAATATTTTTTTTTTTTTTTTATTAACTGAAGAGAGATTTATTTTAGCTCAAAATTCATATACAATTATTTCACAGAATATAATTTACATTGCTGGAATTCTTACAATTTGATGAGCATTTTGAATATAAACATCATAGATTTTGCATTAGACATACAAATTTTAGATCTACTTTAAGTATTTTGTTTACTCTGAGTAAATATGTTATCTTTTGTGCAAAATATATGACATTTATATTCAAAATATTCCTGGTCTTACAAGGAATCCAGCAATGTCAATTATATTATCATAACTTTAGTTTGAGGTATTATTTATAACTATACCTTAAAATCTAGTGGTTTTCCACCAAACATTTCTCAGAGAGGAAAGAGCCAGGAGTGTGAGAAGAGGGGGAGGGAGTTGAGTCCATTATTTGCATTTTGAATAACTTGGCGAATTGTATTTCTATTTCTCTTAAGTATTAATTGTGTGCATGTACCATCATAAAATTAAGATGTTATTTTTACTAGAACATAGGTATTATGTCGGAAAAAAGTGAGTTTTTGGGGTCAAATGTCTCTATTTCATTTAATCCCATATGTTAGTGTTGTTCACTTTTTACGACGCTTTTACGCTACCTCGTGGGTTCAATTGACCGCGTGAAAGAGTTCACTGTAGTAGTTTTGCTGAAACGTAATGCATTTCAATGTAAATTAGGATAAACTACATTAAAACAAAAGACTTTACCTAAACTTCCGATGTTCAAGATATGTTACTCGTTTTTTTAGTAGTTTTCGGTTAAAATACTGTTATATTAGTGATATTCTATTCATACTGTGCTTGATATAATACATTCACGGAAATGTAATATTTTTGCAACTACAATGCTGATGTCAACACAAGCGTGGTTACAGCGAGACTGACTGAGTGAGGGAGAACTATGCGTGTGTATGTGACGTTGCGGGAGCGGGCGGTGTCCCGTGTTCTGTGCCGCATGCGAGTTGAATGGCGCGCGATTTGAATGTACATCAATTACTTCAATGTACAGAATATTCCTCCAGCGGGGCAATCAGCGTATTTGCAAATACGTGTATGCTACACCCGCGTATGTTAAGGGCCGACTGTACTAGATATTTTCTCATGAATATTTGCCGTAACTCAAAAGGATTACATTCTTTTTTTTTTAACTCTAGCTTATTAATTCTCACAGATACACTCTCCATGAACCAAGGTTTCAAATAAACTTTGTTTGGCAATGGTTCACACAAATCTACAATATTATATTCACACAACATCTGACAAAGTTTTTTAGTACAAGTATTCATCTTAAAATTACTAGTAATTGCATTAGTAAATTTATCAACAGCAGACTTCAGATACCCATCACCACGCCTAATAAGCCTTCGAGTTGAAATGACAGTCAACTCCCTAATTCTGTGTACTGTATTATGCTCGGGACATTTAGCTCCATCCTCATAATCTCTATTCTTGTCGTCTTTGGACAACCAAGCACAATCCTCATTGCTTCATTCTGAATAAGCTCTAATAGCCTAAGATCTTTTCCTGAGTAAGAAGCTAGAACTGGAGCTGAATAATCAATGATACTCCTAACTGTACTCAAGTACGTACATAGATCTTAAAACTGGTATACCAACACCATTTGCTCTATTTGACAAAACTTTCAGAGGTTTTAGCCTCGCTCTACATATATTTTTGACATAAGTAATTTGATCCTTAACATTATTATTTACACCCGCAAACATTCCCAGATATTTGTAACTGGATACTTTTTGCAATTTTATTCCATTTAGCCAAAATTCTCTTCCATTTACTGCCCTTCACTGAGATTTGGTTTTATTTTAATTAATGACCAGTCCCAAGGAGAGACAAAGATACTGCAGCTGATTAATGACCCTAGACATATCTTCCTCATTCTTACATCAGATCAGAATGTCATCAGCATAAATACATACTTGGGACTCGCCCTGAAATTTGTAACTAGCTATTCTGTCCATAAGAATA
>NW_024726124.1:0-7280 GCF_018991925.1 Homarus americanus | reverse complement strand
CTCTCATACACAAACATATGAACTCACCGGGGTATTCTGTCTTGCTGTCCAAGCATTTTCCTAGTTTAAGGCCAACAATATTTATATATATATATATATATATATATATATATATATATATATATATATATATATATATATATATATATATATATATATATATATATATATATATATATATATATATATATATATATATGCTTTAAACCACAAGGAAAGAAGAAAACACGAAGTCCCCAAGCGCTTTCGTGTAATTCACATCTTCAGGGGTGAGTTAACTTTTGAGAAAAGGAAAGGGTAAAGGAAAGAGAGAGAGAGAAGGCCATCAATAGTAATCATTCGGGAAGTTTAGCTGTGAAAGATAAAATTACACTCAGTCTAATTGAACTGCCGCGTCTATGCCAGAGTTTACTACAAAGTCCCTAGTGTGTCCCCCCCCCATCTCTCTGTCTCTCTCTCTTTCTCTCTCTCTCTCACACACACACACACACACACACACACAACACACACAAACACACAGGGTGACCCGGTCCAGCACGTGTCATAGACCACAGCTGGGCCATCAGAGTAATAAAGTGCAAGAATGATGACCAAGAATAAAAAACCCCTCAAGAATGACTCAGAAGAACAAAGAAGACAGCAGCTCCGGCCGAAATAGCCGAAAGGCGAAGTGGCCAGATATTCTAAAACAACAACTCCACATATCAAGAAGCGCTCAACACACTGACCCTTTCGACTCTCACTGACCATCACCACGACCTCATCTGCAAATTTGGTAAGAAGCTTCTACACCATCCTCGACACCAGCTCCTACTACCACCTGAGATCCCTAGTCCGAGAATTGCTGTTCGACACCACAACCGCATCCAGCCCATACGTGCACGAACTGATCGCTATAAGAACAGCCCAGTCCCAACCATTGTAAAAATTATCAATAACTTGTAATAAATCAGTGTATTCACTCCCAGTAAACACTGCTCCTTACACTATCACTATGTTGAAATGAACTGTAGTTTGAGCTTTTCCCCATCTAGTTTTTATATGTCTTATTTGTCACTTATATTTACTTGTATATTATTTGCAATTCGTAACCCATTCCCCAAATATGTAACTGTATATTTTCAGCCTTCTGGCTGCCAAGCTCTTTCAATAAACCGTTAATTATTATTATTATTATTACACACACACACACACACACACACACACACACACACACACACACACACACACACACACACACACACACACACACACACACACACACACACACACACCACCATACATCCAGCCCATGCGTGCACGAACTGATCGCTATAAGAACAACCCAGTCCCAACCATTGTAAAAATTATCAATAACTTGTAATAAACCAGTGTATTCACTCCCAGTAAATCCTACTTCTTGCACTGTCACTATGTTGAAATGCCCTGTGGTTTGAGCTTTTCCCCATCTAGTTATTATATATCTTATTTGTATCATTTATGATACTTGTATATTATTTGTAAATCGAAACCCATTCCCCAATTATGTAACTGTATATTTTCAGCCTTCTGTGCCAAGCTCTTCAATAAACCGTTAATTATTATTATTATTATTACACACACACACACACACACACACACACACACACACACACACACGCAGCCACATCAGCCCATGCGTGCACCTGAACTGATCGCTATAAGAACAGCCCAGTCCCAACCATTGTAAAAATTATCAATAACATAATAAACCAGTGTATTCACTCCCAGTAAACACTACTCCTTACTGTCACTATGTTGAAATGCACTGTGGTTTAGGCTTTTCCCCATCTAGTTATTATATATCTTATTTGTATCACTTATGTTACTTGTATATTATTTGTAATTCGAAACCCATTCCCCAAATATGTAACTGTATATTTTCAGCCTTCTGGCTGCCAAGCTCTTTCAATAAACCGCTAATTATTATTATTATTATTAGACAGCTACCAAACAGGGAGGTACTACCGCCTGGGAAGATATTGGAAGCAAAATGTATTCTAATGGTAGACCCTGCTGCTATATGGCATCACGAAAATTGTGACCAAGTCCCAGTTGAGGGAAAATGGGCTGTTATTGTTACCTGTTTTGATGGGAGGGGTGTTGCAAAGTTTCTCTCTCACTCTTTTTTCTCTCCCTCTTCATTTCTCTTCCTCCTCCTCGTCTCTCTCTCTCTCTCCCTCTCTCCTCCTTTCATGTCACGAGGATGTATCAGTTGTACAAGCAATAGTTCAACAGCCATTGTACCAGACCTGCGCCTTCCACGCACTCGTCTTCCTCGACTACGTTACGAGTTGTGAGTTAGACGACTCATGGCTCATAATGCACCATTTTAAGAGACAAATGGGACGACATACTGAGAGGACCGCCATACTCCGCGTCCTGAGAATGATCCACGAGCTCCCTTTTGACATCGACATGTCTGCTCACTGGACCGGATACAACAGTCTTTTGCCCTCCTACACCCCGGTCCACACTCACAACGTGCTCAGATGTCGCGCCCAGAGGTATGGCCGGTTCTACGATGTTGGCACCAGCTGATTCATCCCCCACTCATTTATTCACTATCATATCAGCCATTCATCGCATAACCCGTCCAAAAACCAAAACAACAACACCAAGAAAAAGAAGACAGAAGGCCATCAGAGTAATAAAGTGCAAGAATGTTGACCAAGAATAAAAAACCCTCAAGAATGACTCAGAAGAACAAAGAACCAACATCATCACTACATCACTACCAACATCTTCACTACACTACCAACATCATCACTACCAACATCTTCACTACACTACCAACATCATCACTACCAACATCATCACTACCAACATCTTCACTACACTACCAACATCATCACTACCAACATCTTCACTACACTACACTACCAACATCTTCACTACACTACACTACCAACATCATCACTACATCACTACCAACATCTTCACTACACCACCAACGTCATCACTACATCACTACCAACATCATCACTACCAACATCATCACTACCAACATCATCACTACCAACATCTTCACTACACTACCACCATCATCACTACCAACATCTTCACTACACTACACTACCAACATCATCACTACATCACTACCAACATCTTCACTACACCAGCAACATCATCACTACATCACTACCAACATCTTTACTACACTACCAACATCATCACTACCAACATCTTCACTACACTACCAACATCATCACTACCAACATCATCACTACCAACATCTTCACTACACTACCAACATCATCACTACCATCATCTTCACTACACTACACTACCAACATCATCATTAAATCACTCCCAACATCTTCACCACACCACCAACGTCATCACTATAGCATAAGAAAGTTGTCTTTACCCCCAAATTTCAATTTCATATACTGTTCCTCCCTCATCACCACCCCAGAAAGTTAGATAAAAATGAGTGAATTCGATACAGATGTAGAGTACCTGGGGACCTATCACCCATATTACAAAAGTTTAAGAATGCTTCTCCTTGAAGAAGTGTGCCTGATAATGGAAAACACAAGTCGTCCTTTCGGCCAGCGTGTCCTGTATGTCGAAGAGGACTACTTACAGTACCTGCCTCCTCTGGTACCCGGTGAGGGAGTGTTCCTGGTGGTGTCACTGGGAGAGGATGTTTTCCACTGTGTATCCATGTACCGGTGTCCCGATGGCCGGTACCTCTACCACGACTCCACACCCCGGCCAGTACATGTTTGCTTTCATGAATACGTGGACCGTCACGGCATCCCCTACGAGGATGTATCAGTTGTACAAGCAATAGTTCAACAGCCATTGTACCAGACCTGCGCCTTCCACGCACTCGTCTTCCTCGACTACGTTACGAGTTGTGAGTTAGACGACTCATGGCTCATAATGCACCATTTTAAGAGACAAATGGGACGACATACTGAGAGGACCGCCATACTCGGCGTCCTGAGAATGATCCACGAGCTCCCTTTGGACATCGACATGTCTGCTCACTGGACCGGATACAACAGTCTTTTGCCCTCCTAAACCCCAGTCTTTTGCCCTCCTACACCCCAGTCCACACTCACAACGTGCTCAGATGTCGCGCCCAAATGTATGGCCGGTTCTACGATGTTGGCACCGGCTGATTCATCCCCCACTCATTTATTCACTATCATATCAGCCATTCATCGCATAACCCGTCCAAAAACCAAAACTACAACACCAAGAAAAAGAAGACAGAAGGCCATCAGAGTAATAAAGTGCAAGAATGTTGACCAAGAATAAAAAACCCCTCAAGAATGACTCAGAAGAACAAAGAACCAACATCATCACTACATCACTACCAACATCTTCACTACACTACCAACATCATCACTACCAACATCTTCATTACACTACCAACATCATCACTACCAACATCATCACTACCAACATCTTCACTACACTACCAACATCATCACTACCAACATCATCACTACCAACATCTTCACTACACTACCAACATCATCACTACCATATCCTTTTCCACCACTACCAACATCACTACATCTACCTGCATCTTCACTACACCACCAACGTCATCACTACATCACTACCAACATCATCACTACCAACACCATCACTACCAACATCATCACTACCAACATCTTCACTACACTACCAACATCATCACTACCAACATCTTCACTACACTACACTACCAACATCATCACAACATCACTACCAACATCTTCACTACACCACCAACATCATCACTACATCACTACCAACATCTTCACTGCACTACCAACATCATCACTACCAACATCTTCACTACACTACCAACATCATCACTACCATCATCTTCACTACACTACACTACCAACATCATCACTAAATCACTACCAACGTCATCACTATAGCATAAGAAAGTTGTCTTTACCCCCAAATTTCAATTTCATATACTGTTCTTCCCTCATCACCACTCACGTTGTGAGTGTGGACCGGGGTGTAGGAGGGCAAAAGACTGGGGTGTAGGAGGGCAAAAGACTGTTGTATCCGGTCCAGTGAGCAGACATGTCGATGTCCAAAGGGAGCTCGTGGATCATTCTCAGGACGCGGAGTATGGCGGTCCTCTCAGTATGTCGTCCCATTTGTCTCTTAAAATGGTGCATTATGAGCCATGAGTCGTCTAACTCACAACTCGTAACGTAGTCGAGGAAGACGAGTGCGTGGAAGGCGCAAGTCTGGTACAATGGCTGTTGAACTATTGCTTGTACAACTGATACATCCTCGTGACATGAAAGGAGGAGAGAGGGAGAGAGAGAGAGAGACGAGGAGGAGGAAGAGAAATGAAGAGGGAGAGAAAAAAAGAGTGAGAGAGAGACTTTGCAACACCCCTCCCATCAAAACAGGTAACAATAACAGCCCATTTTCCCTCAACTGGGACTTGGTCACAATTTTCGTGATGCCATATAGCAGCAGGGTCTACCATTAGAATACATTTTGCTTCCAATATCTTCCCAGGCGGTAGTATCTCCCTGTTTGGTAGCTGTCTCATAATAATAATAATAATTAGCGGTTTATTGAAAGAGCTTGGCAGCCAGAAGGCTGAAAATATACAGTTACATATTTGGGGAATGGGTTTCGAATTACAAATAATATACAAGTAACATAAGTGATACAAATAAGATATATAATAACTAGATGGGAAAAGCTCAAACTACAGTGCATTTCAACATAGTGACAGTGCAAGGAGTAGTGTTTACTGGGAGTGAATACACTGGTTATTACAAATTGTTGATAATTTTTACAATGGTTGGGACTGGGCTGTTCTTATAGCGATCGGTTCATTGCATGGGCTGGAATGTGGTTATGATTATTATTATTATTATTGTGTAATAATAATAATAATAATAATAATTAAAGGTTTATTGAAAGAGCTTGGCAGCCAGAAGGCTGAAAATATACAGTTACATATTTGGGGAATGGGTTACGAATTACAAATAATATACAAGTAACATAAGTGACACAAATAAGACATATAAAAACTAGATGGGGAAAAGCTCAAACTACAGTTCATTTCAACATAGTGATAGTGTAAGGAGCAGTGTTTACTGGGAGTGAATACACTGATTTATTACAAGTTATTGATAATTTTTACAATGGTTGGGACTGGGCTGTTCTTATAGCGATCAGTTCGTGCACGTATGGGCTGGATGCGGTTGTGGTGTCGAACAGCAATTCTCGGACTAGGGATCTCAGGTGGTAGTAGGAGCTGGTGTCGAGGATGGTGTAGAAGCTTCTTACCAAATTTGCAGATGAGGTCGTGGTGATGGTCAGTGAGAGTCGAAAGGGTCAGTGTGTTGAGCGCTTCTTGATATGTGGAGTTGTTGTTTTAGAATATCTGGCCACTTCGCCTTTCGGCTATTTCGGCCGGAGCTGCTGTCTTCTTTGTTCTTCTGAGTCATTCTTGAGGGGTTTTTTATTCTTGGTCATCATTCTTGCACTTTATTACTCTGATGGCCTACTGTCTTCTTTTTCTTGGTGTTGTTGTTTTGGTTTTTGGACGGGTTATGCGATGAATGGCTGATATGATAGTGAATAAATGAGTGGGGGATGAATCAGCCGGTGCCAACATCGTAGAACCAGCCATACCTCTGGGCGCGACATCTGAGCACGTTGTGAGTGTGGACCGGGGTGTAGGAGGGCAAAAGACTGTTGTATCCGGTCCAGTGAGCAGACATGTCGATGTCAAAAGGGAGCTCGTGGATCATTCTCAGGACGCGGAGTATGGCGGTCCTCTCAGTATGTCGTCCCATTTGTCTCTTAAAATGGTGCATTATGAGCCATGAGTCGTCTAACTCACAACTCGTAACGTAGTCGAGGAAGACGAGTGCGTGGAAGGCGCAGGTCTGGTACAATGGCTGTTGAACTATTGCTTGTACAACTGATACATTCTCGTAGGGGATGCCGTGACGGTCCACGTATTCATGAAAGCAAACATGTACTGGCCGGGGTGTGGAGTCGTGGTAGAGGTACCGGCCATCGGGACACCGGTACATGGATACACAGTGGAAAACATCCTCTCCCAGTGACACCACTAGGAACACTCCCTCACCGGGTACCAGGGGAGGCAGGTACTGTAAGTAGTCCTCTTCGACATACAGGACACGGTGGCCGAAAGGACGACTTGTGTTTTCCATTATCAGGCACACTTCTTCAAGGAGAAGCATTCTTAAACTTTTGTAATATGGGTGATAGGTCCCCAGGTACTCTACATCTGTATCGAATTC
>NW_024726123.1:0-11076 GCF_018991925.1 Homarus americanus | reverse complement strand
GCTAATGAAATATATATGGATCCTCGTGTTGAGAAGCTGCATTTGGTAAAACGTTGCTCTGATCACCTAAGCGGCACGGGTGGTCCCCATTAGAGGTTCACGGCGCCATAAGCTCGTTGAACAGTGTTTGTGTGAAATATAGCAGAGTCTATGACTGCTTTTAGTGTCCTGGTGGCCCAGAGGTAGCATTCCCCGGTCACAATTATAAGATCGTGGGTTCAAATCCTCGTGGGGTGAGGTGTTGATTATATGAAGAGGTCCGCGTGCTTTATTGGGCTAATGAAATATATATGGCTCCTCGTGTTTTGAAGCAGCATTTGGTAATACGTTGCTCTGATCACCTAAGAGGCACGGGTGGTCCTCATTAGAGGTTCACGGCGCCATAAGCTCGTTGAACAGGCTTTGTGTGAAATATAGCAGAGTCTAGGACTGCTTTTATTGAACTGGTGGCCCAGAGGCAGCGTTCCCAGGTCACATTTATAAGATTGTGGGTTCAAAAACTGGTGGGGTGAGGTGTTGATTATATGTAGAAGTCCGCGTGCTTCATTTGGGTTATTATGAAATATATATGATCCCTGTTTGAAGCCGATTTGCAAAAACGTTGCCTGATCACCTAAGCGGCACGGGTGGTCCCCTTATAGTGGTTCACAGCGCCATAAGCTCGTTGAACAGGCTTTGTGTGAAATATAGTAGAGTCTAGGACTGCTATTATTTTCCTGGTGGCCCAGAGGTAGCATACCCCGGTCACAATTATAAGACCGTGGGTTTGAATCCTGGTGGGGTGAGGTGTTGATTATATGTAGAAGTCCGAGTGCTTTATTGGGCTAATGAAATATATATGAATCCTCGTGTTTCGTCGCATTAGTTAAGCAAGTTGCTCTGATCAATACCTGGACGTGGTGGTCCCCTATAGTGGTCCCACGGCGCCATAAGCTCGTTGAACAGGCTTTGTGTGAAATATAACAGAGTCTAGGACTGTTTATAGTGTCCTGGTGGCTGAGAGGTAGCGTTCCACAGTCATAATTATAAGATCGTGGGTTCGAATCCTGGTGGGGTGAGGTGTTGATTATATAAAGAAGTCCGCGTGCTTTATTGGGCCAATGAAATATATATGGATCCTCGTGTTTCGAAGCCGCATTTGGTAAAACGTTGCTCTGATCACCCAAGCGGCACGGGTGGTCCGCATTAGAGGTTCACGGCGCCATAAGCTCGTTGAACAGGCTTTGTGTGAAATATAGCAGAGTCTAGACTGCTTTTTATTGTCCTGTGTCTACAGAGGTAGGGTCCCCGGCCGCAATTATAAGATCGTGGGTTCAAACTGGTGGGTGAGGTGTTGATTAAAATGTAGAAGTCCGCGCGGCTTTTCGTCACGCGGGCCAATGAAATATGTAAGGATCCGCGTGTCAGAAGCTGCATTTGCAAAACGTTGCTCTGATCAACAATCACCTAAGGCACGTGGTGGTCTCTATTAGGAGATCTTTCACGGAGCCAAAATGTTGAACAGTCTTTGTGTGAAATATAGCAGAGTCTAGGACTGCTTTTAGTGTCCTGGTGGCCCAGAGGTAGCATATCCCGGTCACAATTATAAGATCGTGGGTTTGAATCCTGGTGGGGTGAGGTGTTGATTATATGTAGAAGTACGCGTGCTTTATTGGGCTTATGAAATATATATGGATCCTCGAGTTTCCAAGCCAGATTTGGTAAAACGTTGCTCTCTCCACCTAAGCGGCACGGGTGGTCCCCTATAGTGGTCCCACGGCCCCATAAGCTCGTTGAACAGGCTTTGTGTGAAATATAACAGAGTCTAGGATTGCTTATAGTGTCCTGGTGGCTCAGAGGTAGCGTTCCCCAGTCACAATTATAAGATCGTGGGTTCGAATCCTGGTGGGGTGAGGTGTTGATTATATAAAGAAGTCCACGTACTTAATTGGGCTAATGAAATATATATGGATCCTCGTGTTTCGAAGCCGCATTTGGTAAAACGTTGCTCTGATCACCTAAGCGGCACGGGTGGTCCCTATTAGAGGTTCACGGCGCCAAAAGCTCGTTGAATAGGCTTTGTGTGAAATATAGCAGAGTCTAGGACTGCTTTTATTGTCGTAGTGGCCCAGAGGTAGCATTCCCCGGACACAATTATAAGATCGTGGGTTCAAATCCTGGTGGGGTGAGGTGTTGATTATATGTAGTCCGAAAAGTTTTTATTGGGCCGCGAAATATATATGGCGGATGCCTGTGCTTCCGCCGGATATGGCAAAACGTTGCCTGATCAACAACACTAAGGGCACGGGGTGGTCTCCAGAGGTTCATGCATGCCCATAAGGTCGTGTTGAACAGGCTTTTAGTGGAAATATATAGTAGAGTCTAGACCGTTTTTATTGTCCTGGTGGCCCAGAGGTAGCATATCCCGGTCATGCCACTATAAGATCGTGGGTTCAAATCCTGGTGGGGTGAGGTGTTGATTATATGTAGAAGTCCGCGTGCTTTATTGGGCTAATGAAATATATATGGATCCTCGTGTTTCGAAGCCGGATTTGGTAAAACGTTGCTCTGATAACCTAAGCGGCACGGGTGTCCCCATTAGAGGTTCACGGCGCCATAAGCTAGTTGAACAGGCTTTGTGTGAAATATAGCAGAGTCTAGGACTGCTTTTATTGAACTGGTGGCCCAGAGGGAGCGTTCCCCGGTCACATTTATACGATCGGTGGTTCAAATCCTGGTGGGGTGAGGTGTTGATTATATGTAGAAGTCCGAGTGCTTTATTGGGCTAATGAAATATATTTGGATCCTCGTTTTTCGAAGCCGCATTTGGTAAAACGTTGCTCTGATCACCTAAGCAGCACAGGTGGTCCCTAATAGAGATTCACGGCGCCATAAGCTCGTTGAACAGGATTTGTGTGAAATATAGCAGAGTGTAGGACTGCTTTTATTGTCCTGGAAGCCCAGAGGTACCGTTCCCCGGTCACAATTATAAGACCGTGGGTTCAGATCCTGGTGGGGTGAGGTGTCGATTATATGTAGAAGTCCGCGTGCTTTATTGGGCTAATGAAATATATATGGATCCTCGTGTTTCGAAGCCGCATTTGGTAAAACGTTGCTCTGATCACCTAAGCGGCATGGGTGGTCCCCATTAGAGGTTCACGGCGCCATAAGCTCGTTGAACAGGCTTTGTGTGAAATATAGCAAAGTCTAGGACTGCTTTATTGTCCTGGTGGCCCAGAGATAGCGTTCCCCGGTCACAATTAGAAGATCGTTGGTTCGAATCCTCGTGGGGTGAGGTGTTGATTATATGAAGAAGTCCGCGTGCTTTATTGGGCTAATGAAATATATATGGCTCCTCGTGTTTCGAAGCCGCATTTGGTAAAACGTTGGTCTGATCACCTAAGCGGCACGGGTGGTCCCCATTAGAGGTTCACGGCGCCATAAGCTCGTTGAACAGGCTTTGTGTGAAATATAACAGAGTCTAGGACTGCTTTTATTGTCCTGGTGGCCCAGAGGTAGCGTCCCCCGGTCACAATTATAAGATTTGGGTTTCAAATCCTGGTGGTGTGAGGTGTTGATTATATGCAGAAGTCCGCGTGCTTTACTGGGCTAATGAAATATATATGGATCCTCGTGTTTCGAAGCCGCATTTGGTAAAACGTTGCTCTGATCACGTAAGGGGCACGGGTGGTCTCCAGAAGAGGTTCATGGCGCCATAAGGTCGTTGAACAGGCTTTGTGTGAAATATAGTAGAGTCTAGGACTGCTTTTATTGTCCTGGTGGCCCAGAGGTAGCTGCCTCTGGCCACACTAGAAGATCGGGTTCAAATCCTGGTAGGTGTGAGTGCTGATTATATGAAGAAGTCCCAAGGCTTTATTGGGCTAATGAAATATATATGGATCCTCATGTTTCGAAGCCGAGACGGTAAAACGTTCTGATCACCTAAGCGCAACGGTGGTCCCCATTAGAGGTTCACGCGCCACAGCGCAGCTGAACAGGCTTTGTGTGAAATATAAGCAGAGTGTAGACTGCTTTATTGTTCTGCGGCCCAGAGGTAGCGTCCCACAATTTTAAGATCGTTCAAATCCTGGTGGGTGAGGAAGATTATACGAGAAGTCCACGGCTTTATTACTAATGAAATATATATGGATCCCCGTGTTTCATGGAAGTCGATTTGCAAACGTTGCTCTTGATCACCAAGTGGCAACGTGGGTGGTCCCCATTAGAGGTTCACGGCGCCAAAAGCTCGTTGATCAGGCTTGTGTGAAATATAGCAGAGTCTAGGACTGCTTTTGTTGTCTTAGTGGCCCAGAGGTAGCATTCCCCGGTAACAATTATAAGATCGTGGGTTCAAATCCTGGTGGGGTGAGGTGTTGATTATATGTAGAAGTCCGAGTGCTTTAATGGGCTAATGAAATATATATATGGATGCTCGTGTTTCCAAGCCGGATATGGTAAAACGTTGCTCTGATCACCTAAGGGGCATGGGTGGTCCCCATTAGAGGTTCATGGCGCCATAAGGTCGTTGAACAGGCTTTGTGTGAAATATCGTAGAGTCTAGGACTGCTTTTATTGTCCTGGTGGCCCAGAGGTAGCATATCCCGGTCACAATTAGAAGATCGTGGGTTCGAATCCTCGTGGGGTGAGGTGTTGATTATATGAAGAGGTCCGCGTGCTTTATTGGGCTAATGAAATATATATGGATCCTCGTGTTTTGAAGCCGCATTTGGTAAAACGTTGCTCTGATCACCTAAGAGGCACGGGTGGTCCTCATTAGAGGTTGACGGCGCCATAAGCTCGTTGAACAGGCTTTGTGTGAAATATAGCAGAGTCCAGGACTGCTTATATTGAACTGGTGGCCCAGAGGTAGCGTTCCCCGGTCACATTTATAAGATCGTGGGTTCAAATCCTGGTGGGGTGAGGTGTTGATTATATGTAGAAGTCCGCGTGCTTCATTGGGCTTATGAAATATATATGGATCCTCGTATTTCCAAGCCGGATTTGGTAAAACGTTGCTCTGATCACCTAAGCGGCACAGGTGGTCCCTATTAGAGGTTCACTGCGCCATAATCTCGTTGAACAGGCTTTGTGTGAAATATAGCAGAGTGTAGGACTGCTTTTATTGTTCTGGTGGCCCAGAGGTAGCGTCCCCCGGTCACAATTTTAAGATCGTGGGTTCAAATCCTAGTGGGGTGAGGTGTTGATTATATGTAGAAGTCCACGTGCTTTTATTGGGCTAATATCACGAAATATATATGGATCCTTGTTTCTGAAGTCAGATGGTAAAACGTTGCTCTGATCACCTAAGCGGCACGAGTGGTCCCTATTAGAGGTTCACGGCGCCATAATCTCGTTGAACAGGCTTTGTGTGAAATATAGCAGAGTCTAGGACTGCTTTTATTGTCCTGGTGGCCCAGAGGTAGCGTTCCCCCGTCACAATTAGAAGATCGTGGGTTCAAATCCTGGTAGGGTTAGGTGTTGATTGCGCGAAGAGGTCCCAAGGTATTTTTATTGGGATAATAAAATATATATGGATCCTTCTTGTTTCGAAGCCGCATTTGGTAAAATGTTGGTTTGATCACCTAAGCGGCACTCGTGGTCCCCATTAGAGGTTCACGGCGCCATAAGCTCGTTGAACAGGCTTTGTGTGAAATATAGCAGAGTCTAGGACTGCTTTTCTTGTCCTGGTGGCCCAGGGGTAGCATTTCCCGGTCACAATTATAAGATCGTCGGTTCAAATCCTGGTGGGGTGAGGTGTTGATTAAATGTAGAAGTCCGCGTGCTTTATTGGGCTAATGAAATATACATGGATCCTCGGGTTTCGAAGCCGCATTTGGTAAAATGATGCTCTGATCACCTAAGCGGCACGGGTGGTCCCCATTAGAGGTTCACGGCGCCATAAGCTCGTTGAGCAGGCTTTGTGTGAAATATAGCAGAGTCTAGGAATGCTTTTAGTGTCCTGGTGGCCCAGAGGTAGCGCTCCCCGGTCACAATTAGAAGATCGAGGGTTCAAATCCTGGTGGGGTGAGGTGTTGGTTATATGTAGAAGTCCGCGTGCTTTATTGGGCTAATGAAATATATATGGATCCTCGTGTTTCGAAGCCGCATTGGGTTAAGCGTTGCTCTGATCACCTAAGCGGCACGGGTGGTCCCCATTAGAGGTTCACGGCGCCAAAAGCTCGTTGAACAGGCTTTGTGTGAAATATAGCAGAGTCTAGGAATGCTTTTAGTGTCCTGGTGGCCCAGAGGTAGTGTTCCCCGGTCACAATTAGAAGATCGTGGGTTCAAATCCTGGTGGGGTGAGGTGTTGGTTATATGTAGAAGTCCGCGTGCTTTATTGGGCTAATGAAATATATATGGATTCTCGTGTTTCGAAGCCGCATTGGGTTAAGCGTTGCTCTGATCACCTAAGCGGGACGGGTGGTCCCCATTAGAGGTTCACGGCGCCATAAGCTCGTTGAACAGGCTTTGTGTGAAATATAGCAGAGTCTAGAAATGCTTTTAGTGTCCTGTTGGCCCAGAGGTAGCGTTCCACGGTCACAATTATAAGATCGTGGGTTCAAATCCTGGTGGGGTGAGGTGTTGATTAAATGTAGAAGTCCGCTTGCTTTATTGGGCTAATGAAATATATATGGATCCGCGTGTTTCGAAGCTGCATTTGGTAAAACGTTGCTCTGATCACCTAAGCGGCACGGATGGTCCCCATTAGAGGTTCACGGCGCCATAAGCTCGTTGAACAGTCTTTGTGTGCAATATAGCAGAGTCTAGGACTGCTTTTAGTGTCCCCTCAAACAGCCCAGAGTAGCATTCGGTCACAATTATAAGATCATTGGGTTCAAATCCTGGTGGGGAATTGAGGTGTTGATTATATGTAGAAGTCCGCGTGCTTTATTGGGCTAATGGAAATATATATGGATCCTCATGTTTCGGGAAGCGCATTTTGGTTAGCGTTGCTCTGATCACCTAAGCAGCACGGGTGAATCCCCATTAAGAGGTTCACGGCGCCATAAGCTCGTTGAACAGGCTTTAGTATTGAAATACTAGCAGAGTCTAGGACTGCTTTTATTGTCCTGGTGGCCCAGAGGTAGCATTCCCCGGTCACAATTATAAGATCGTGGGTTCAAATCCTGATGGGGTGAGGTGTTGATTATATGTAGAAGTCTGCGTGCTTTATTGGGCTAATGAAATATATATGGATCCTCGTGTTTCGAAGCCGCATAGGGTTAAGCGTTGCTCTGATCACCTAAGCGGCACGGGTGGTCCCCATTAGAGGTTCATGGCGCCATAAGGTCGTTGAACAGGCTTTGTGTGAAAAATAGTAGAGTCTAGGACTGCTTTTATTGTCCTGGTGGCCCAGAGGTAGCGTCCCCCGGTCACAATTATAAGATCGTGGGTTCAAATCCTGGTGGGGTGAGGTGTTGATTAAATGTAGAAGTCCGCGTGCTTTATTGGGCTAATGAAATATATATGGATCAGCGTGTTTCGAAGCTGCATTTGGTAAAACGTTGCTCTGATCACCTAAGCGGCACGGATGGTCCCCATTAGAGGTTCACGTCGCCAAAAGCTCGTTGAACAGTCTTTGTGTGAAATATAGCAGAGTCTAGGACTGCTCTTAGTGTCCTGGTGGCCCAGAGGTAGCATTCCCCGGTCACAATCATAAGATCGTGGGTTCAAATCCTGGTGGGGTGAGGTGTTGGTTAAATGTAGAAGTCCGCGTGCTTTATTGGGCTAATGAAATATATATGGATCCTCGTGTTTCGACGCCGCATTGGGTTAAGCGTTACTCTGATCACCTAAGCGGCACGGGTGGTCCCCATTAGAGGTTCACGGCGCCATAAGCTCGTTGAACAGGCTTTGTGTGAAATATAGCAGAGTCTAGGACTGCTTTCATTGTCCTGGTGACCCAGAGGTATTCCCCGGTAACAATTATAAGATCGTGGGTTCAAATCCTGGTGGGGTGAGGTGTTGACTATATGTAGAAGTCTGCGTGCTTTATTGGGCTAATGAAAAAAATATGGATCCTCGGGTTTCGAAGCCGCATTTGGTAAAACGTTGCTCTGATCACCTAAGCGGCACGGGTGGTCCCCATTAGAGGTTCACGGCGCCAAAAGCTCATTGAACAGGCTTTGTGTGAAATATAGCAGAGTCTAGGAATGCTTTTAGTGTCCTGGTGGCCCAGAGGTAGTGTTCCCCGGTCACAATTAGAAGATCGTGGGTTCAAATCCTGGTGGGGTGAGGTGTTGGTTATATGTAGAAGTCCGCGTGCTTTATTGGGCTAATGAAATATATATGGATTCTCGTGTTTCGAAGCCGCATTGGGTTAAGCGTTGCTCTGATCACCTAAGCGGGACGGGTGGTCCCCATTAGAGGTTCACGGCGCCATAAGCTCGCTGAACAGGCTTTGTGTGAAATATAGCAGAGTCTAGGACTGCTTTTATTGTCCTGGTGGCCCAGAGGTAGCGTTCCCCGGTCACAATTATAAGATCGTGGCTTCAAATCCGGGTGGGGTGAGGCGTTGATTATATGTAGAAGTCTGCGTGCGTTATTGGGCTAATGAAATATATATGGATCCTCGGGTTTTGAAGCCGCATTTGGGTAAACGTTGCTCTGATCACCTAAGCGGCACGGGTAGTCCCCTATAGTGGTTCACGGCGCCATAAGCTCGTTGAACAGGCTTTCTGTGAAATATAGCAGAGTCTAGGACTGCTTTTATTGTCCTGGTGGCCCAGAGGTAGCGTCCCCCGGTCACAATTATAAGATCGTGGGTTCAAATCCTGGTGGGGTGAGGTGCTGATTAAATGTAGAAATCCGCGTGCTTTATTGGGCTAATGAAATATATATGGATCCGCGTGTTTCGAAGCTGCATTTGGTAAAACGTTGCTCTGATCACCTAAGCGGCACGGGTGGTCCCCATTAGAGATTCACGGCGCCAAAAGCTCGTTGAACAGTCTTTGTGTGAAATATAGCAGAGTCTAGGACTGCTTTTAGTGTCCTGGTGGCCCAGAGGTAGCATTCCCCGGTCACAATTATACGATCTTGGGTTCAAATCCTGGTGGGGTGAGGTGTTGATTATATGTAGAAGTCCGCGTGCTTTATTGGGCTAATGAAATATATATGGATCCTCATGTTTCGAAGCGGCATTTGGTTAAGCGTTGCTCTGATCACCTAAGCGGCACGGGTGGTCCCCATTAGAGGTTCACGGCGCCATAAGCTCGTTGAACAGGCTTTGTGTGAAATATAGCAGAGTCTAGGACTTCTTTTATTGTCCTGGTGGCCCAGAGGTAGCATCCCTCGGTCACAAATATAAGATCGTGGGTTCAAATCCTGGTGGGGTGAGGTGTTGATTATATGTAGAAGTCTGCGTGCTTTATTGGGCTAATGAAAAATATATGGATCCTCGGGTTTCGAAGCCGCATTTGGGAAAACGTTGCTCTGATCACCTAAGCAGCGCGGGTGGTCCCCATTAGAGGTTCACGGCGCCATAAGCTCGTTGAACATGCTTTGTGTGAAATATAGCAGAGTTTAGGAATGCTTTTAGTGTCCTGGTGGGCCAGAGGTAGCGTTCCCCGGTCTGAATTAGAGATCGTGGGTTCAGATCTGGTGGGGTGAGTGTTGATTATATGTAGAAGTCCGCGTGCTTTATTGGGTTAATGAAATATATATGAATCCTCGTGTTTCGAAGCCGCATTTGGTAAAACGTTGCTCTGATCACCTAAGCGGCACGGGTGGTCCCCTATAGTGGTTCACAGCGCCATAAACTCGTTGAACAGGCTTTTTGTGAAATATAGCAGAGTCTAGGACTGCTTTTATTGTCCTGGTGGCCCAGAGGTAGCGTTCCCCCGTCACAATTATAAGATCGTGGGTTCAAATCCTGGTGGGGTGAGGTGTTGATTATATGTAGAAGCCCGTGTGCTTTATTAGGCAAATGAAATATATATGGATCCTCGTGTTTCGAAGCCGGATTTGGTAAAACGTTGCTCTGACCACCTAAGTGGCACGGGTGGTCCCCATTTGAGGTTCACGGAGCCATAAGCTCGTTCAACAGGCTTTGTGTAAAATATAACAGCGTCTAGGACTGCTTTTAGTGTCCTGGTGGCCCAGAGGTAGCGTTCCCCGGTCACAATTATAAGATCGTGGGTTCGAATCTTGGTGGGGTGAGGTGTTGATTATATGTAGAAGTCCGCGTGCTTTATTGGGTAAATGAAATATATATGGATCCTCGTGTTTCGAAGCCGCATTTGGTAAAACGTTGCTCTGATCACCTAAGCGGCACGTGTGGTCCCCATTAGAGGTTCATGGCGCCATAAGGTCGTTGAACAGGATTTTTGTGAAAAATAGTAGAGTCTAGGACTGCTTTTATTGTCCTGGTGGCCCAGAGGTAGCATACCCCGGTCACAATTATAAGATCGTGGGTTTGAATCCTGGTAGGGTGAGTTGTTCATTATATGTAGAAGTCCGAGTGATTTATTGGGCTAATGAAATATTTTTGGATCCTCCTTGTCTCGAAGCCGGATTTGGTAAAACGTTGCTCTAATCACCTAAGCGGCACGGGTGGTCCCAATTAGAGGTTCACGGTGCCATAAGCAAGTTGAACAGGCTTTGTGTGAAATATAGTAGAGTCTAGGACTACTTTTATTGTCCTAGTGGCCCAGAGGTAGCGTTTCCCGGTCACAATTATAAGATCGTGGGTTCAAATCCTGGTAGGGTGTGGTGTTGATTAAATGTAAAAGTCCGCGTGCTTTATTGGGCTAATGAAATATATATGGATCCTCGTGTTTCGAAACCGGATTTGGTAACACGTTGCTCTGATCACCTAAGCGGCACGGGTGGTCCCCATTAGAGGTTCATGGCGCCATAAGGTCGTTGAACAGGCTCTGTGTGAAATATAGTAAAGTCTAGGACTGCATTTATTGTCCTGGTGGCCCAGAGGTAGCGTTCCCCGGTCACAATTATAAGATCGTGGCTTCAAATCCTGGTGGGGTGAGGCTTTGATTATATGTAGAAGTCTGCGTGCTTTATTGGACTAATAAAATATATATGGATCCTCGGGTTTCGAAGCCGCATTTGGTTAAACGTTGCTCTGATCACCTAAGCGGC
>NW_024726122.1:0-17418 GCF_018991925.1 Homarus americanus | reverse complement strand
ATCTGGTGTGCTTCAGTTCGGTTACGTATTGCTCAGGTACACCTCTGACACTCCCAGGTACTCCTCTGACGCTCCCAGGTACACCTCTGACCTCCCAGGTACACCTCTGACCTCCCAGGAACACCGCTGACACTCCCATGTACAACGCTGACACTGCCAGGTATGCCTCTGACACTCCCAGGTACACCTCCGATACTCCCAGGTACACCTCTGACACTCTAGGTACACCTTTGACCTCCCAAGTACACCTCTGATGCTCCCAGATACACCTCTGACACTGGCAGGTACACCTCTGACACTGGCAGGTACCTCTGACACTCCCCAGTGCACCTGACACTCCCAGGTACACCTCCGATACTACAAGGTACACCTCTGACACTCCCAGGTACACCGGTGACACTCCCAGGTACACCCCTGACACTCCCAGGTACACCTCTGACACTCTGGTACACCTCAGACACTCCCAGGTACACCTCTGACACTGGCAGGTACACCTCTGACACTCCCAGGTACACCTCAGACACTCCACAGTTACACCTCCGACACTCCCAGTTTCACCTCCGACACTCCCAGGTACACCTCCGATGCCCCAGGTACACCTCTGACACTCCCAGGTACAACAGCCAGCACTCCCAGGTACACCTCAGACACTCCCAGGTACACTCCAGACACTCCCAGGTATACCTCCTGACACTCCCAGTACACCTCTGACACTCCCAGGTACACCGTTGACACTGCCAGTACCTCTCACACCTCCCAGGTACACCTCAGACACTCCACAGTTACACCTCCGACACTCCCAGTTACACCTCCGACACTCCCAGGTACACCTCAGACACTCCCAGGTACACCTCTGGCACTCCCAGGTACACCTCTGACTCCCAGGTACACCTCTGACACTCCCAGCTACACCTCCGACACTCCCAGGTACATCTCAGACACTCCCAGTTCACCGTTGACACTGCCAGGTACCTCTGACACTCCATATGCCTTTGACACACCCAGGCACACCTCTACACTCCCAGGTGCTCCGCCCAACCTCCTGGTACACCCCTGACACTCCCAGGTACACCTCTGACACTCCCAGGTACACCTCTGACACTCCCAGGTACACCTCCTAACACTCTCAGGTACACCTCCGATGCCCCCAGGTACATCTGACACTCCCAGGTACCACAATGACACTCCCAGGTACACCCCTGACACTCCCAGGTACACCTCTGACACTCCCAGGTACACCTCAGACACTCCCAGGTACACCTCTGACCTCCCAGGTACACCTCCTGATACTCCCAGGTGTATCCCCTGACACTCCCAGGTACACCCTGACACTCCCAGGTACACCATGACACTGCCAGGTACACCTCTGACACTCATGTGCACCTCAGACACTCCCAGGTACACCTCAGACACTCGCAGGTACACCTCAGACACTCCCAGGCCTCACTGACACTCCCAGGTACACCCCTGACACTCCCAGGTACACCACTGACCTCCCAGGTACACCTCAGACACTCCCAGGTACACCTCTGACACTTCAGGTACACCTCTGACACTTCCAGGTACACCTCTGACACTCCCAGGTACACCTCTGACACTCCCAGGTACACCTCAGACACTCACAGTTACACCTCAGACACTCACAGTTACACCTCCGACCTCCCAGTTACACCTCCGGCCACTCCCAGTTACACCCCCGACACTTCCAGGTACACCCCTGACCTCCCAGGTACACCCCCCTAACACTCCCATACACCTCTGACACTCCCAGTTACACCCCTGACACTCCCAGCTACACCTCTGACACTCCCAGCTACACCTCTGACCTCCCAGGTACAACTCTGATGCTCCCAGGTGCACCTCCGACACTCCCAGGTACACCTCCGATGCCCCCAGGTACACCTCTGACACTCCAGGTACAACAATGACACTCCCAGGTACACCTCAGACACTCCCAGGTACCTCCCGACACTCCCAGGTACACCTCCCACCTCCCAGGTACACCTCGACACTCCCAGGTACACTGACACTCCCAGGTACACCTCTGCCTCCCAGTTACACCCTGACACTCCCAGCTACACCTCTGACACTCCCAGCTACACCTCCGACACTCCCAGGTACCTCAGACACTCCCAGGTACCTTCTGACACTCCAAGGTACACCCCTGACACTCTAGGTTCACCCCTGACACTCCCAGGTACACCACTCCAGGCCTCCAGGTACCTCCTCCCAGGTACCTCTGACACTCCCAGGTAAACCTCCGATGCTCCCAGGTACTCTCCGATTCTACCAGGTACCTCTGACACTCCGTTCTCTGACTCCACAAGTACACCTCAGACACTCCCAGGCCTCAGACCTCCCTAGGTACCTCAGACACTCCCAGGTACACCTCTACTGCCAGGCACCTCTGACACTGGCAGGTACACCTCCGATACCCCCAGGTCACCTCTGACCTCCCAGGTACAACAATGACACTCGCAGGTACACCTCAGACACTCCCAGGTACACTCAGACACTCCCAGGTATACCTCTGACACTCCCAGGTACACCTCTGACACTCCCAGGTAAACCGTTGACACTGCCAGGTACACCTCACACTCCCAGGTACACCTCAGACACTCCAGTTACACCTCCGACACTCCAGTTACACCTCCGACACTCCCAGGTACACCTCAGACACTCCCAGGTACACCTCTGGCACTCCAGGTACACCTCTGACACTCCCAGGTACACCTCTGACACTCCCAGGTACACCTCCGATACTCCCAGGTACACCTCTGACACGCCCAGGTACAAAAATGACACTCCCAGGTACAACCCTGACACTCCCCAGGTACACCCCTGACACTCCCAGGTACACCTCAGACACTCCCAGGTACCTCTGACACTGGCAGGTACACCTCTGACACTCCCAGGTACACCTCAGACACTCCACAGTTACACCTCCGACACTCCCAGTTTCACCTCCGACACTCCCAGGTACACCTCCGATACCCCCAGGTACACCTCTGACACTCAGGTACAACAATGACACTCCCAGGTACACCTCAGACACTCCCAGGTACACTCCAGACACTCCCAGGTATACCTCCTGACACTCCCAGGTACACCTCTGACACTCCCAGGTACACCATTGACACTGCCAGGTACACCTCTCCACTCCCAGGTACACCTCAGACACTCCAGACACCTCCACACTCCAAGTACCTCCGACACTCCCATACACCTCAGACACTCCGGTACACCTCTGGCATCCCAGTGCACCTCTGACACTCCCAGGTACACCTCTGACACTCCCAGCTACACCTCCGACACCTCCCAGGTACATCTCAGACACTCCCAGGTACACCGTTGACACTGCCAGGTACACCTCTGACACTCCATGTACACCTTCGACACACCAGGTACCTCTCCACACTCCCAGGTGCTCCTTGATACTCCCTGGTACACCCGACACTCCCAGGTACCTCTGACACTCCCAGGTACCTCTGACACTCCCAGGTACACCTCTAACACTCTCAGGTACACCTCCGATACCCCCAGGTACATCTCTGACACTCCCAGGTACAACAATGACACTCCCAGGTACACCCCTGACACTCCCAGGTACACCTCTGACACTCCCAGGTACACCTCAGACACTCCCAGGTACACCTCTGACACTCCCAGGTACACCTCTGATACTCCCAGGTATACCCCTGACACTCCCAGGTACACCGCTCAACCTCCCAGGTACCACTGACACTGCCAGGTACACCTCTGACACTCCATGTACACCTCGAACCTCCCAGGTACACCTCTGACACTCCCAGGTACACCTCAGACACTCCCAGTTACACCTCTGACCTCCCAGGTACTCCTCTGACACTCCCAGGTACACCACTGACAATCCCAGGTACACCTCTGGCACTCCAGGTACACCTCTGACACTCCCAGGTACACCTCTGACACTCCCAGGTACACCTCTGACACTCCCAGTTACAGCTCCGACCTCCCAGTTACACCTCCGACACTCCCAGTTACACCCCCGACACTTCCAGGTACACCTCTGACACTCCTAGGTACACCAGACACTCCCAGGTACTCTCTTACACTGCCAGGTACCTCCTCAGCCTCCCAGGAACACTGACACTCCCAGGTACACATCTGACACTCCCAGGTACACCTCCCGTCTCCCAGGTACACCTCTGACACAGGTACAAAATGACACTCCCAGGTACAACCCTGACACTCCCAGGTACACCCTGACACTCCCAGGTACACCTCAGACACTCCCAGGTACACCTCCAGACACTCCCAGGTACACCTCTGACACTCCCTGGTACACCTCTGATTCTCCCAGGTATACCAATAACACTCCCAGATACACCTCTGACACTCCCAGACACCACTGACACCTACCAGGTACACCTCTGACTCTCAAACTCCTCTGACGCTCCCAGGTACACCTCCGACCTCCAGGTACCTCTCCACACTCCCAGGTACACCGCTGACACTCCCATAGCCTGCCCTGACACTGCCAGGTATACCTCTGACACTCCAGGTACACCTCCGATACTCCCAGGTACACCTCTGACACTCCTAGGTACACCTCTGACACTCCCAAGTACACCTCTGATACTCCCAGATACACCTCTGACACTGGCAGGTACACCTCTGACACTGGCAGGTACACCTCTGACACTCCCAGGTACACCTCTGACACTCCCAGGTACACCTCCGATACTACAAGGTACACCTCTGACACTCCCAGGTACACCGGTGACACTCCCAGGTACACCCCTGACACTCCCAGGTACCTCTGACACTCTGGTACACCTCAGACACTCCCAGGTACACCTCTGACACTGGCAGGTACCTCTGACACTCCCAGGTACACCTCAGACACTCCCAGTTACACCTCCGACACTCCCAGTTTCACCTCCGACACTCCCAGGTACACCTCGATACCCCAGGTACACCTCTGACACTCCCAGGTACAACAATGACACTCGCAGGTACACCTCAGACACTCCCAGGTACCTCCAGACACTCCCAGGTATACCTCTGACACTCCCAGGTACCTCTGACACTCCCAGGTACCGTTGACACTGCCAGGTACACCTCTCACACTCCAGGTACACCTCAGACACTCACAGTTACACTCCGACACTCCCAGTTACCTCCGACACTCCCAGGTACACCTCAGACACTCCCAGGTACACCTCTGGCACTCCCAGGTACACCTCTGACACTCCCAGGTACACCTCTGACACTCCCAGGTACACCTCCGATACTCCCAGTATACCTCTGACACGCCCAGGTACAAAAATGACACTCCCATGTACAACCCTGACACTCCAAGTACACCCCTGACACTCCCAGGTACACCTCAGACACTCCCAGGTACACCAGACACTCCCAGGTACACCTCTGACACTCCCAGGTACACCTCTGATTCTCCCAGGTATACCATAACACTCCCAGATACACCTCTGACACTCCCAGGCACCACTGACACTACCAGGTACACCTCTGACACTCCCAGGTACTCCTCTGACGCTCCCAGGTACACCTCTGACACTCCCAGGTACACTCTGACACTCCCAGGTACACCGCTGACACTCATGTACAACGCTGACACTGCCAGGTATACCTCTGACACTCCCAGGTACACCTGATACTCCCAGGTACACCTCTGACACCCTAGGTACACCTCTGACACTCCAAGTACACCTCTGATACTCCCAGATATACCTCTGACACTGGCAGGTACACCTCTGACACTGGCAGGTACACTCTGACACCCCAGGTACACCTGACACTAGGTACACCTCCGATACTACAGGTACACCTCTGACACTCCAGGTACACCGGTGACACTCCCACGCACACCCCTGACACTCCCAGGCACACTTGACACTCTGGTACACCTCAGACACTCCCAGGTACACCTCTGACACTGGCAGGTACACCTCTGACACTCCGGTACACCTCAGACACTCACAGTTACACCTGACACTCCCAGTTTCACCTGACACTCCCAGGTACACCTCCGATACCCCAGGTACACCTCTGACACTCCCAGGTACAACAATGACACTCCCAGGTACACCCTCAGACACCCAGGTACACTCCAGACACTCCCAGGTATACCTCTGACACTCCCAGGTACACCTCTGACACTCCCAGGACACCGTTGACACTGCCAGGTGCCATCTTCACACTCCCAGGTATACCTCTGACACTCCCAGGTACACCTCTGACACGCCCAGGTACAAAATGACACTCCAGGTACAACCCTGACACTCCCAGGTACACCCTGACACTCCCACACCTCAGACACTCCCAGGTACACCTCAGACACTCCCAGGTACACCTCTGACACCCCAGGTACACCTCTGATTCTCCCAGGTATACCAATAACACTCAGATACACCTCTGACACTCCCAGGTACACCACTGACACTACCAGGTACACTCTGACTGTAATGTGACAATAATTTACAAAGATGATTAATATATATAAGAAGAATATTGAAGAGAGTAAAAGGAGAAAGACTTGGTACGTGGCCGTGATAGTTATTTACACTGTCAGTACACTTATCGTATCTTATACGTCAATACACATCTATTACGTTCTTAGGCGACTTCTCAAACACTGCTTCGTTACAACTCTTTATTAATTACGAACATGACATGGACACATTAATAACACCTTCTATTGAAGTTACTAGGACATTATGTTTACGTTACTAGGACATCATATTACGTTACTAGACACTCTGATTCTCGGACACGAACATGAAATGAATACACTTCCCACGTAGGTAACTCATCCCATGGAAACTCGACAAACACTCACGTGACCTAGGGAGGCCTAGCAGGTAGTCCTGGGTTGTCTCTATGAGACTTCTTAGCTGGCCGGAGGGTCTCGGTCCTGACCAGGCGACTGCCTCCGGCCCTTGCTTCTCTCGAGCAGGCCTGGTGGTGTAGTAGCTGGCCACCTTGTTACAAGACAACTCTCTCTCTGCCAATCCTCGAGGAGGACAGGACGTCCTATATATTGGGAAGCGAGCCGTCAGGTTCAGCTGGCCTGGGGGCAACGAAGATGCTCTTTACATTTGACCCCGCAAATGTGCGGTCAGAGCCTGGACCTTTCAGAACTATCTGGAAGTCATCAGGTGGGCCATGTGTATATTGGAAGCAACCGTGAAGTTCTATGACTTCCCAAACGTCGGGCCAGACTGGAGTTTCTGAGATGTAGGAGAAGTCGTCAGGTGGGGCCGTGTAACACGAGAGGCTGAGTTGGGCTCCAAGGGTTACAAGTGACCTGGCTAATTGTGAGGTCAGGTCTGGACTTCTTTCTCCGGTGTAGGTTATTGTATATTGGGAGAGTCGCTGGTGCCTTCTTACATGTGTGACATGGGAGAGCTGGTTGGTTTTAATCCTTGGTCAACCGCAGAGTTACCCTATACTTGCCCTCGGCTAATGTCCGGTCAGACTGGAGTTTCTCAGATGTAAGCTGTGGTCTGACAAACCATCACTACATGACACTCCCAGGTACTCCTCTGACGCTCCCAGGTACACCTCTGACACTCCCAGGTACCTCTCCACACTCCCAGGTACACCGCTGACACTCCCATGTACAACCTTGAACTGCCAGGTATACCTCTGACACTCCCAGGTACACCTCCGATACTCCCAGGTACACCTCTGACACTCCTAGGTACACCTCTGACACTCCCGTGCACCTCTGATACTCCCAGATACACCTCTGACACTGGCAGGTACACCTCTGACACTGGCAGGTACACCTCTGACACTCCAGGTACACCTCCGATACTACAAGTACACCTCTGACCTCCCAGGTACACCGGTGACACTCCAGGTACACCCCTGACACTCCCAGGTACACCTCTGACACTCTGGTACACCTCAGACACTCCCAGGTACACCTGTGACACTGGCAGGTACACCTCTGACACTCCCAGGTACACCTCAGACACTCAGATTACACCTCCGACACTCCCAGTTCCTCCGACACTTCCAGGTACACCTCCGATACCCCAGGTACACCTCTGACACTCCCAGGTACAACAATGACACTCGCAGGTACACCTCAGACACTCCCAGGTACCTCCAGACACTCCCAGGTATACCTCTGACACTCCCAGGTACCTCTGACCTCCCAGGTACACCATTGACACGCAGGTACACCTCTCACACTCCCAGGTACACCTCAGACACTCAGATTACACCTCCGACACTCCCATTACACCTCCGACCTCCCAGGTACACCTCAGACACTCCCAGGTACACCTCTGGCCTCCCCAGGTACACCTCTGACCTCCCAGGTACACCTCTGACACTGTACACCGATACTCCCAGGTACACCCTGACACGCCCAGGTACAAAAATGACACTCCCATGCACAACCCTGACACTCCCTAGGCACACCCCTGACACTCCCAGGTACACCCCAGACACCCCAGGCACACCTCAGACACTCCCAGGTCACACCTCTGACACCCCAGGTACACCTCTGATTCCTCCCAGGCATACCCAACAACACTCCCAGATACACCCCTGACACTCCCAGGCACCACTGACACTACCAGGCACACCTCTGACACTCCCAGGTACTCCTCTGACGCTCCCAGGTACACCTCTGACACCCCAGGCACACCCTGACACCCCAGGCACACCGCTGACACTCCCATGTACAACGCTGACACTGCCAGGTACACCTGACACCCAGGCACACCCTCCGATACTCCCAGGTACACCTCTGACACTTAGGCACACCTTTGACACCCCAAGCACACCTCTGACACTCCCAGATACACCTCTGACACTGGCAGGTACACCTCTGACACTGGCAGGCACACCTCGACACCCCAGGCACACCTGACACTCCCAGGTACACCTCCGATACTACAAGGCACACCTCTGACACTCCCAGGCACACCGGTGACACTCCCAGGCACACCCCTGACACTCCCCAGGCACACCCCTGACACCTGGTACACCCCAGACACTCCCAGGCACACCTCTGACACTGCAGGCACACTCTGACACCCCAGGCACACCCCAGACACTCACAGGCACACCTCCGACACCCCAGTCTCACCTCCGACACCCAGGCACACCTCCGACACCCCCAGGTACACCCTGACACTCCCCAGTACAACAATGACACTCCCAGGTACACCCCAGACACTCCCCAGGTACACTCCAGACACCCCAGGCACACCTCTGACACTCCCCAGGCACACCTCTGACACTCCCAGGCACACTGCTGACACTGCCAGGCACACCTCTCACCCCAGGCCACCTCCAGACACTCACAGTCACACCTCCGACACCCCAGTCACACCTGACACTCCCCAGTACACCCCACACCTGGTGCACACTCTGGCACTCCCAGGCACACCTCTGACACCCCAGGCACACCTCTGACACCCCAGCCACCCGACACCCAGGCCATCTCAGACACTCCCAGGCACACTGCTGACACTGCCAGGCACACCCCTGACACCCATGCACACCTGACACACCCAGGCACACCTCTCACACTTCGCAGTCCCGCTGACACTCCCTGGCACACCCCTGACACTCCCCGGTACACCTCTGACACTCCCCAGGCACACCTGACACTCCCAGGCACACCTCTAACACTCCCAGGTACACCTCCGATACCCCAGGCACATCTCTGACACCCCAGGCACAACAATGACACTCCAGGTACAACCCTGACACTCCCAGGCACACCTCCACACCTCCAGGTACACCTCAGACACTCCCAGGCACACCTCAGACACTCCCAGGTACACCTCTGACACCCAAGGTCACACCTCTGATTCTCCCAGGTACACCAATGACACTCCCAGATACACCTCTGACACTCCAGGTACACCACTGACACTACCAGGTACACCTCTGACACTCCCAGGTACACTCTGATACACCCAGGCACACCTCCTGACACTGGCAGGCACACCTCTGACACTGCAGGCACACCTCTGACACTCCCAGGTACACCTGATACTACAAGGTACACCTCTGACACTCCAGGTGCACACCGGTGACACTCAGGTGTACACCCTGACACCCCAGGCACACCTCTGACACCTGGCACACCTCAGACACTCCCAGGCACACCTCTGACACTCCCAGGTACACCCCAGACACTCCCAGGTACACTTGATCCTCCCAGGTACACCCCTGACACTCCTAGGTTCACCCCTGACACTCCCCAGGCATGTACTGCCGACACCAGGTGCACACCTACGACACTCCCAGGCACACCTCAGACACTCCCAGGTACACCTCTGAGACTGCCCAGGTACACCCTGACACCCCAGGTACACCTCTGACACCCAGGTGACACCTCTGACACTCCCAGGACACCTCCGATACTCACAGGTACACCCCTGAGAGACCCCAGAGACACACCTCCTGACACTCTGGCACACCTCAGACATTCAGGCACACCTCTGACACCATGTACACCCCAGACACCCCAGGCACACCTCCAGACACTCCTGCACACCACTGACACTCCAGGTTCACCCCGACATCCCAGGTACACCTCTGACACCCCAGGTACACCTCAGACACTCCCAGGTACACCCCTCTGACACTCCCAGGTACACCCTCCGATAATTCTCCAGGCAACACCTCTGACAATCCCAGGTACACCTCTGACACTCCCAGGCACACCCCAGACACTCCCACGTACACCCCTGACACTCCCAGGTACACCACTGACACTGCAAGGTGCACTTCTGATCCTCCTGTGCACTCCTCTGACGCCCCAGGTACTCTTCTGACACTCCCAGGTACACCACACTCTGTGCACACCAATGACACACCAGGTACACCTCTGACTCTCCGAGGTACACCTCAGACACTCCCAGGTATACCCTCTGACACCCCAAGTACACCCCCTGACACTCCCAGGTACACCCCACACTCCCAGGTACACCCTGACACTCCCAGGTACATCTCCAGACACCCCAGACACCTCCAACACTCCCAGGTACACCCAACACCCCGGTACACATCCAACACTCCCAGGTACACCCCTGACACTCTCCCAGGTACACCTCTGACACTCCCAGGGACACCCCGGACACTCCCAGATACACCTCTGACACACCCAGGTACTCCTCTGACACTCCCAGGTACACCTCTGACACTCCCAGGTACACCTCCGATACTCCCAGGTACACCTCTGACAATCCTAGGTACACCTCTGACACTCCCAGGTACACCTCAGACACTCCACGTACACCTCTGGCACTTCCAGGTATACCTCTGACACTCCCAGGTACACCAATGACACTACCAGGTACACCTCTGACACTCCGAGGTACTCCTCTGAGGCTCCCAGGTACTCCTCTGACACTCCCAGGTACACCTCTGACACTCCCATGTACACCTATGACACTCCCAGGTACCGCTGACACTCCCAGGTACTCCTCTGACACTCCTGGTACACACCACACTCCCAGGTACACCTCTGGCACTCCCAGGTACACCTCTGACACTGCCAGGTACACCTCTGACACTGCCAGGTACACCTCTAGACTCCCAGGTACACCTCCGTACTCCCAGGTGCACCTCTGACACTCCAGGTCCTCTGACACTCCCAGGCACTCTTCTAACACTCCTGGTACACACTTGCTCAGGTACACCTCATACACTCTCAGGTACACCTCATACCTCCCAGGTACACTTCTGCCTCCAGGCCTCTGGCACTCCCAGGTACTCTCTGACCTCCCAGGTACACCCCTGACAATCCCAGATACACCTCTGGCACTCCCAGGTACCTCTGACACTCCCAGGTACACCTCCTGACACTCCCAGGTACCTCTGACACTCCCAGTTACAGCTCCGACACTCCCAGTTACACCTCCGACACTCCCAGTTACACCCCGACACTTCCAGGTACACCCCTACACTCTAGTACACCCCTGACACTCCCAGGTACACCTCTGACCTCCACACCCTGACACTCCCAGGTACACCAACTGACACTCCCAGGTACCTCTGATACTCCCAGGTACACCTCTGCACCTCCCAGGTACACCTCCGATACTCCCAGTTACTCCTCCGATACTCCCCCTGACACTCCCAGGTACACCTCTGGCACTCCAGGTACACCGCCTCCAGGTACCTGACCTCCTAGTTCACCCCTGACACTCCCAGGTACCTCCTGACCTCCAGGTACTCTCTGCCTCCCTGGTACACCCCAGCCTCCCCAGGTACACCTCATACACTCCCAGGTACCTCAGACATTCCCAGGTACACCTCTGAACTCCATGTTACCTCAGACACTCCCAGGTACCTCAGACATCCCAGGTACACCCCAACCTCCCAGGTTCACCCTGACATTCCCAGGTACCTGACCTCCCAGGTACACCTGACCTCCCAGGTACACCTCTGACCTCCCAGGTACACCTTCGATACTCCAGGTACCTCTGACAATCCTAGGTACACCTCTGACCTCCCAGGTACCTCAGACACTCCCACGTACCTCTGACACTCCCAGGTACACCACTGACACTGGTGCCACTTCTGACACTCCCAGGTGCTCATCTGACGCTCCCAGGTGCTCCTCTGACACTCCCAGGTACACCCCTGACCTCCCAGGTACACAATGACACTGGGTACACCTCTGACACTCCGGGTGCACTTGAACCTCCCATGTCACCTCTGACATCCCAGGTAAACCCCTGACCTCCCAGGTACCCCTCACACTCCCAGGTGCACCTCTGGCCTCCCAGGTTAATCTCAGACACTCCCAGGTACACCTCCAACACTCCCAGGTGCACCTCCAACACTCCCAGGTACCTCCAACACTCCCAGGTACACCCCCTGTGCTCCCAGGTTCTCCTGTGACACTCCCAGGTACACCTCTGACCTCCCAGGGACACCCCGGACACTCCCAGATACACCTCTGACTCTCAGGTACTCCTCTGACCTCCCAGGTACCTCAGACACTCCCAGGTACCTCAGACACTCCCAGGTCCTCCTCTGACCTCTCAGGTACCACCGCAACACTCCCAGGTCACCACCGCTGGCACTGCCGGTACACCTCTGACACTCCATGTGCACCTCAGACACTTCAGGTACACCTCAGACACGACCAGGTCACACCTCTCACACTCCCAGGTACACCTCCGACACTCCCAGGTTTACCTTCACACTCCCAGGTACTCACTGACGCTCCCTGTTACCCTTGGCCTCCAGGTACACCTCTGGCCTCCAGATACACCTCTGACACTCCCAGATGCACCTCTGGCCTCCAGGTAAACCCCTGACCTCCCAGGTGCACCCCTGACGCTCTGAACTTCCGTGTCCCATCAAATCTCCCAGGTACCTCCCCAGCACTGCCAGTGCACCTCTGACCTGCCAGGTGCCTCCCCTGACACCTCCCAGGTACCTCCGATGCTCTCAGGTACTCCTCCGATTCTCCCAGTTCTCCCAGCTCCAGTTGCTCCTCTGCAACCTCAGGGTACACCTCTGGCACTTCCGGGTATCCCTCTGGCCTCCCAGGTACACCAGTGGCACTACCAGGTACACCTCTGACACTCGAGGTACTCCTCTGAGGCTCCCAGGTACTCCTCTGAGCCTCCCAGGTACACCTCTGCACTCCATGTACACCTTCGAGCCCCACCCAGGTACCTCTCACACTCCAGGTACTCCACAGCCTCCCTGGTACACCCCTGACACTCCCAGGTCACCTCTTCTGGCACTCCCAGGTACACCTCCTGACCTCCCAGGTACACCTCCTAACACTCCCAGGTACACCTCCGTACCCCAGGTGCCTCTGGCCTCCCAGGTACAACAATGACCTCCCAGGTACACCGTGACGCTCCCAGGTACCTCTGACCTCCCAGGTACACCTCAGACACTCCCAGGTACACCTCTGAGCCTCCCAGGTACACCTCTGATGCTCAGGTATACACACTCCCAGGTACACATGGCCTCCCAGGTACACCTGTCTGGGCCTTCTGCACTCCATGTTACCTCAGACACTCCCAGGTACACCTCAGACACTCTGAGTACCTCAATACTCAAGGTACATCATGCCACTCCCAGGTGCCCCTGACACTCCCACATTTGCCATGACACTCAGGTACACCTCAGACACTCCCAGGTACACCTCTGACACTTCCAGGTACACCTCTGACACTTCCAGGTGCTTCGACACTCCAGTGCCTCCTGACACTCCCAGGTGCACCTCAGACACTCACAGTTGCACCTCAGACACTCAGGTTACACCTCCGACACTCCCAGACCCCACCGGCCTCCAGTTACACCCCTGACACTTCCAGGTACATCCCTCATGCTCCCAGGTACACCCCTGACACTCCCAGATACCTCGACACTCCCAGTTACCTGACCTCCCAGCCACCTCTGCCTCCAGCTACACCTCGGCCTCCAGGTGCAACTCTGATCTCCAGGTACACCTCCTGACACTCCCAGGTGCAGCCTCTTGCTCCGGTATCTCGATTCTCCCAGTTACACTCTGGCTCCCAGGTGCTCTCTGACACTCATAGTGCACCTCAGACACTCCAAGGTACACCTCTGACATTCCCAGGTACCCTCTGACACTCCCAGGTGCACCTCAGACACTCCCAGGTACACCTCTGACACTCCGGGTACACTGAACACTCTGATTACACCTCCAGACACTCACAGCCACCTCTGACACTCCCAGGTACCTCCTGACACTCCAGGTACATCCCCGGCACTCCCAGGTACACCTCTGCCTCCCAGGTACACCTCGATGCTCCGGTACCTCTGACACTGCAGGTACAACATTGACCTCCCAGGTACACCTCTGACACTCCAGGTACACCTGAGCACTCCCAGGTACACCTCAGACACTCCCAGTGCCTACACCTCCCGGGTGCACTTCTGATCTAACAGTTGTCGCCCTGACACTCCCAGTTTTACCATGACACTCCCAGGTACACCATGACACTGCAGGTACCTGACCTCGTAACCACCTCAGTCATCCCAGGTACACCTCAGACACTCCCAGGTGCATCACTGACCTCCCAGGTGCACCCCTGACACTCCCAGGTACACTCCTGACCTCCAGGTACATCTCCTGACCTCCGGTACACCTCAGACACTCCCAGGTACTCAGCTTCCAGTACACCTCTAGCACTTCAGGTATACCTCTGACACTCCCAGGTACCTGTGACTTCTGGGTACACCTCTGACACTCCCGAGGTACTCCACTGAGGCTCCCAGGTACCTCTGACACTCCCAGGTACACCTCCGATACTCCCAGGTGCACCTCACACTCCCAGGTACATCCTCTGACACTCCCAGTGCTCTTCTACACTCTGGTGCACACACCTGTGCTCAGGTACACCTCGCCTCTCAGGTACACCTCATACCTCCCAGGTACCTCTGAGCTCCAGGTACCTCTGACCTCCCAGGTACTACTCTGACACTCCAGGTACCCACCTCCCCTCCCAGGTACCACCTCAGTTCTCCCATTTACACCTCCGACCTCCCAGTTACAGCTCGGCTCTCCCAGTACACCTCCGACCTCCCAGTTACACCCTGCTTCCAGTACACCTGACACTCCGTGGTACACCCCTGGCTTGCTCCGGTACACCTCTGATGCTCCCAGCTTCACCTCTGTGCTCCCAGGTACACCTCTGATACTCCCAGGTACACCTCTGACACTCCCAGGTACACCTCCACGTCTCCCAGGTACTCCTCGATATCCAGGTACACCTCTGACCTCCCAGGTACTTCTCTGACACTCCCAGGTACCTCAGACACTCCAGGTACACCTCTGACCTCCCAGGTATGCCTCTGACACTCCCAGGTACACCTCAGACACTTCCAGGTACACCTCTGACACTGCCAGGTACACCTCTGACACTCCAGGCCTCCTGACACTCCCAGGTACCTCTGACCTCCCAGGTACACCTCCGTGCTCCCAGGTACACCTCTGACACTCCAGGTACACCAATGACTTCTCCAGGTACAACCCTGACACTCCCAGGTACACCCCTGACACTTCCAGGTACACCTCAGACACTCCCAGGTACACCTCAGACACTCCCAGGTACACCTCTGACACTCCCAGGTACACCTCTGATTCTCCCAGGTACCAGCCAGCACTCCCAGATACACCTCTGACACTTCCAGGTACACCTCTGACACTCCCAGGTACTCCTCTGACGCTCCAGGTACTCGTCACACTTCCAGGTACACCTCTGACACTGCCAGGTACACCTCTGACACTCCCAGGTACAGCTGACACTCCCATGTCGCTTTGACTCTGCCAGGTACACCTCTGACACTCCCAGGTACACCTCCGATACTCCAGGTACACCTCTGACACTCCCAGGTACACCTCTGACACTCCCAGGTACACCTCTGATACTCCCAGGTACACCTCCACACTGCAGGTACACCTCTGACACTGGCAGGTACACCTCTGACACTCCCAGGTACCTCCGAGCACTCCCAGGTACACCTCCCGTGCTACAGTACACCTCTGACACTCCCAGGTACACCGGTGACACTCCCAGGTACACCTGATGCTCCCAGTGCACCTCTGACACTCTGGTACACCTCAGACACTCCCAGGTACACCTCTGACACTCCCAGGTACACCTCAGACACTCCCAGGTACACTTCTGACACTCCCAGGTACACACCTCATACACTCTCAGGTACACCTCACTTACACTCCCGTTGCACCTCTGACACTCCCAGGTACCTCTGACACTCCCAGGTACTCCTCTGACCTCCCAGGTACACCACTGACAATCCCAGGTACACACCTTCCAGCACTCCAGGTGCACACCTCTGACCTCCCAGGCACACACCTCTGGCCTCCCAGGTACACCTCTGGCCTCCCAGTTACACCTCCCGACACTCCCAGTTACCTCCGACACTCCCAGTGCACCTCCGACCTCCCAGTTACACCCCCGACACTTCCAGGTACACCCTGACACTTCAGGTACCCCTGACGCTCCCAGGGACACCTCTGGCCCTCCAGTTACACCTGACACTCCCAGGTACACCTCTCCACATTCCCAGCTACCTCTGGCTTGCTCCCAGGTACACCTCCTGATACTCCCAGGTACACCTCCTGACCTCCTGGGTACGCCTCAGGCCTCCCAGGTACTCCTCTGGCACTGCAGGTACACCTCTGACACTCAGGTACACCTCTGGCTTACTCCCAGGTACCCACTTCTTGGCACTCCCAGGTACACCTCCGTGCTCCCAGAACACCTCCTGACACTCCCAGGTACAACAATGACACTCCCAGGTACCAACCCTGACACTCCCAGGTACACCCCTGACACTCCCAGGTGCACCTCAGACACTCCCAGGTACACCTCAGACACTCCCAGGTGCACCTCTGACACTCTGAGTACACCTCTG
>NW_024726121.1:0-6109 GCF_018991925.1 Homarus americanus | reverse complement strand
GGGAAAATTAATTACACGTTGAAGAAAAAAAATGTCGTACACAAGATGAATTAAATGCAACTGAAATATAATTATCACTAATCTGCCGGCCAATTAATTATACTTTCCCCAGTTAATTAAAGCCTGGCGTGGAGGAGGCATAATCACCTCGTTATAGAAGGTGTTATGGAGTACAGACTGTAATAACAGAGGCATTACAGTACAGTACAGCTGGGTTAAACAGTGACCAACCCCTGTCCTAAAAGACCCTCAACCTAACCAAACCAAACCTAACCTAACCTAACCAAACCTAACCTAACCTTTTTATTTATCTTTATTTTCACTTTTTTTTATTTGTCGCCCTTCTCTCATCATCTTTACTTCCCTCTTAGTCTAATCACTGCACAGAGAGAGAGAGAGAGAGAGAGAGAGAGAGAGAGAGAGTAAATGTCATGTCCAAGAGATTAACTTGTCGTAGGCATGGAACTCTACTATCGTAAATTAGGATTAAGTAGCCTTGTTATCGCACTCAATGGGATTAAGGTGTCGTATACATGTGATTCCCTTTGCCTTCACCCACTCCAACACACTCCAACACACTCCACCACCCACTCGACACACTTCTGCTCTACCACGAAACTTCCACACCACTTTAAGTCATCCTAGTGCTGTGCTAACAAACTCTTAATATCATTCGTCTAACATTATTCTTAACTTATTTGAATTTCAGACCTATTTTTTTCCCATTTACACTCGAAAAGTTCCATAAAAGTTCCATATTAGAGCTGTCTTTGGTGTCTGAGTCAATCGAAAAGTTCCCTAAATGAGTTGAACTTTGCGTCTGAGTCAATCTCGTTGGGGTATACAATCAATCAGAGGCAAATTTACTCACTCACCGCCAGTCAAGTTTGTTCAGTGAGTTTGACGCATCGGATCTGGATTATACCGTGGGGAGAAGGGGATGTGCTGTGGGGAGTTTGGTGGGGAGGTAAATTAATGAGATGGGGAGGTGCTGTGGGGAGTTTGGTGGGGAGGTGAATTAATGAGATGGGGAGGTGCTGTGGGGAGTTTGGTGGGGAGGTGAATTAATGAGATGGGGAGATTTGAGGAGGTAAAGAAGTGTGAGGTGATGAGTATGTTACGAAATATGAGGTGTGTGAGGTGATGTGTAAGTTAGGAGATGTGTCCGGAGGGTGGCCATAGGTAGATAATTAAGAAAGATGTGAAGTAAAGTGACACTTGTTTACGAAGGTCGTCATGGCAACCCGTTTATTTATCAACACCAGATCGAGAGCAAGAGAGTTACCCACTTGTATCAACATTGTACACTGAATCAATACCACGTAAATGGCTTTCCTTTTTATGCTTTGACTCGATGGTCCTTACCCAATATTGCCTTATAACAACTCTCACTCCACCCCTTCATTTTTGACCGATTTTTTTGCTCAGATCATAAAGAGGAACTGACTTAATAGAAAAATACAATAACAATATATATATATCATCTCAGTATATGACTCCTTTATGTATATTTCCAAGCAATATATTCTCCACAGTAAAGAGGAAATGTTTTATAGGAGTATATTTCTTTAGCATTATATTGAATACGTAATTAAGGTATGTTTACTTTATTGTATGTAATGTGTTGGGCAGCTGATTACTGTATAAATCAGACTAAGGAATATATACTTCACTCTTCATATTTATTCTTTTCTGTTTATTTACACTTTCTTTCTCTTTATCGTGGTATTGTCCTTTTGTTTGTTCGTCTGTCTGTGTATAATTGGTGTCCACACAAATCCTAAATTAGAGAGACAAAAACTTTATATAAGGATGATGAACTCGATCACTCTTTTGTCGCCTTTGGTTCATATTTTTTCCACCAATCAATCAGCCAAACTCTCATATATTTTGTACTACAGTGTATCTATGAGTTATCAGACGCCTTTGAAAACTAAATAAACGTGGAAGTCTACTGAGGCGAGAAAAACCTTACGAGTTATTTGTCACGTGTAATGATGACAACGTGTTATTAAATTGTATTAAACTTAGATACAACTACAAAATATATATACAATAGCATTTATCATAAAAGATACTTGCCCCCCAAAAATTATTATTCTCTCTAATAAAAATCGTGTCATCGAAACATTCACATATGGCGTAAATTAAAATGAACTGGAAAGCAAAAATTAAAAAAAAAAAATCATCCACGTGTGAGGTAAAAACAGGCGTCACAGATATTTTTGATAACCTTTTTGATTTCGACAAATTTTGTGGAAAATTTATGAATTGGGTAAAATCGTCTATCAAAGAGCACATGGAATTAAGCCTTCGTGGAATTTCGCATATCAACTTTGCATTTATTTTCACGTGATTTTACAAAATTCACAAAAAGAATCATTTCTATTTTTTTCTCCACTTTGTCAATTCATCTTTATAAAACATAGTGTCACTGCTTGGTTGTTTTGTTTTGCTTTGTTTGTTTGAGTTGTCTTTTCGCGATGAAACTTACTTAACGACAACACTCACAACGACAACAACATCAACAACAACAACAACCAGCACCAAACAAACACAACAACAACAACAACAACAACAACAACAACAACAACAACAACAACAGCAGCAGCATGGTAACAAAAGGTCTCAGATGGCGTTGTAAGCAGACCAGCTAAACAGAATTATAAATGTGTCGTTAATTATTCAGGACCAAACGACAAAATTGAGCACACTTTAGTTAATAGTAAGTCCTCGTACATTACAGGTACCAAGAAGGGGTGGGGAATTGGGGGTGGGGTGCAGGAGTGGGATGGGGTGGGGTGGGATGAGGTGGGGGTGAGGTGGAGTGGGGGTGGAGAAATTCGACAATCGCCCTACCATTATCTGGTGATATGTCAGGGAGACCAGGTACAGCTATTCAGACAGGTGTAAGCATTTCCCTCTCCACTCCTTTATTCTCCCTCTCCACCATCCTCCCCTCTCCATTCATCTCCCTCTCTCTCCCGCACCCTCCCTCTCCATTCCTCTCACTCCACGCCCTCCTCTCCATTCATCCTCCCCTCTCCTCACGCCTTCCCTCTCCCATTCATCTCCCTCTCACTCCACGCCTCCCTCCATTCATCTCCCTCTCCTCCACCCTCCCTCTCCATTCCTCTCCTCCACACCCTCCCTCTCCATTCTCCTCTCCTCCACGCCCTCCCCTTTCCATTCATCTCTCCCTCTCCTCCACGCCTTCCCTCTCCATTCATCTCCCTCTCTAAGTCTACTCCCTCTCTCCATCCCTCTCCTCCCGCCCTCCTCCATTCCTCACTCCCGCCCCCTCCATTCCTCTCCTCCACGCCTCCTCTCCATTCATCTCCTCTCCTTGCCCTCCGTCTCCATTCCTCTCACTCCCGCCTCCCTCCATTCCTCTCCTCCCGCCCCCCCTCTCCATTCCTCTCCTCCCGCCTCCCCTCTCCAATTCATCTTCCTCTCTCTCCACCCTCTCCCTCTCCATTCATCTCCCTCTCTCAACGCCCTCCCCTCCCACGCCTCCTCTCCATTCATCTCCCCTCTCTCTCGCCCTCCCCTCTCTACCCCTCCCTCTCCCACCCCCCCTTCCTCCCTCTCCCTCACTCCCTCCCCTCACCCCTATAACGCGCCCTATTGGTTGTGTGTGGCAACATGGGTAAACATCCAGGAGGTAGCAGTGTGTGTGTGGCTGGACGAATAGTGGGATTTTGGGGGGGATTATTTTAGGGATTTTGGGGAGGAGTTGTGGGGATTTGAGGGGGATTTGGGGGGATGGTGACTATTTTAGGCTGTATGAAGCGACAAGGATTAAACTCGATGGATAATTCAGGTCTTGTTGTGAAATGAGAAGCAACAGGGAGAAGCATATCTGTCGAAGGAGCTAGAAAAAGCCAAGACACACACACACACACGCACACACACACACACACACACTATCCTTTTAACACCCACAACTTGCCTCACTGTGGTCGACCATTCACCTGTTATGATATTAATTACACTCGGCAGTCACCTTCATACATCACCATAAATACCTGGACTTATTGATAAGTAATAAGTCGTAAGTCAAGAGAAAAATTATGAGTTTAATTCCCAGTAAAACATGGTAGGTGCGTGAGGTGTTAGAGAGAGAGAGAGAGAGACTATGAATGCTCAAGAATTAAACTCCAATTCAACAAGACGAAAACAGAATGAGAATTAACTCTGAATTAACCAAGACGAAAAAACAAAAATAAAAATCAAATAAGAATCAACCCCTCTAAACCCCTCTGAGTTCCTTCCCACGTCCCTTTAAAATACCTTCACCCACCCACCCCTCACACCACAACCCCCCCCCCCCCCCCCCCCCCCCCCCCCCCCCCCCCCCCCCCCCCACCTACCCACCTACCCTCCTCCCTGCCTCCACCCCCCCCACCTCTTCATCTCTCTCTCCTTGAGGCTCAGGTAGTCTTCTATAAGATTTACACAAACTTGTCGTGCAATTTCCTCCTCGGAAGTCCAATGTCGGGCCCTCAGTCCTGCGATCTCTTATTGTGCTCCCGAGAGACCCAGAGAGCCATTTGTATTTGTCGGGTTTTTTTTGTGGAAGGAAGGAAGGAAGGTGTCTTTCTTTCTTTCTTTCTTTCTTTCTTTCTTTCTTTCCTTTCTTTCTTTCCTTTCTTTAACCTTTCTTTTTCCTCTCTCACTCTCTTGAAAGGAGACTAGGAAGGTATAGAAAGTGGAAAGGGAGAGAGAGAAAAAGAAGAAGGAAGAAGTAGCAAGAGAGAGAGAGAGAGAGAGAGAGAGAGAGAGATTTTTATATGCCGATCTTTTATAGAGTTCTCTCAACTTTCGGCTTATTTTTGAAAAGTTTAGAAAGTAGGGCTGATGAAGAGAGAGAGAGAGAGAGATATATATATATATATATATATATATATATATATATATATATATATATATATATATATATATATATATATATATATATATATATATATATATATTCATTCACAGTGGTTCTAAAGTGACAGAAAGGAGAGAAGGAGAAATAGAGAGAGAAATGATAAAAAGAAGAGAGGCGAGGGAGATAAAGCAAGAATAAGGGAAATAAACAGATAAATACACAGAGGAAGGGGGAAGATAAACCAAGATAGAGGTAATAATTCCTCTCTCTCTCTCTCTATCCCCCTACGCTACTTCCCCTCCTTTGTAACGAGCCATAAGTGAAGGGCTGAGTCACAGTCTTTGCAATAATAGAAAATGGAATGAGAGTCAAATTGTATGTTGCAGACACCTTGCAACACCCCCTGTCATCTATATTGCACGTCTTCAGCCATCACTTCATTGTTGTTTCTTTGTTTGTTTTTATTTACGATGTAGTTTATTATATAGATAAATTCTTCTCATTTTTTTCATACTTAACTCTGACCCAACCTTGACCTAATCTAATCCCAACCCAATCCTAACCTGGTCTAACCCAATCCTAACCTAACCTAACCCAATCCTAACCCAACCTAACCCAATCCCAACCTAACCTAACCCAATCCGAACCTGACCTAACCCAATCCCAACCTAACCTAACCCAATCCCAACCAATCCCAACCCAATCCTAACCTAACCTAACCCAAACCTAACCTAACCTAACCCAAACCCAATCTAACCCCAACCCAATCCTAACCTAACCTAACCCAATCCAATCTAACCCAACCCAATCCTAACCTAACTCAACCCAATCCTAACCTAACCCAACCAATCCTAATCTAACCCAACCCAATCCCAACCCAACCCAACCTAACCTAACCCAACCCAACTTCTGCACCCCAACCCAACCCAATCCCAACCCAACCCCAACCCAATCCCTAACCTAACCCAACCTAATCCCAACTCCAACCTAACCCAATCCCAACCTAACTCAACCCAACCAACCCAACCCAACCCAATCCTAACCTAACCTAACCTAACCCAACCTAACCTAACCTAACCCAATCCCAACCTTAACCTAACTAAACCAAACCTAACCTAACCTAACCCAATCCTAACCTAACCTAACCCAATCCTAACCTAACCTAACCTAACCCAATCCTAACCTAACCTAACCCAAACCTAACCTAACCTAACCTAACCTAACCTAACCCTA
>NW_024726120.1:0-24415 GCF_018991925.1 Homarus americanus | reverse complement strand
CAGCGTCAAATTACCCGCCGATCAGTTTGACGTCAGTAGTGGGGAAATTTCTTGAATCAATTATAGCAGATAGCATCCGATCGCATCTAGAGAAAAGCAAATTAATCTACGACTCTCAACATGGGTTTACAAAGGGAAAATCTTGTCTAACAAATCTGCTAACGATTTTTAGGAAAGTCTTCGAGGTAGTAGATAATGACGAAAATTACGATGTTATTTACTTAGACTTTAGCAAAGCATTTGACAGAGTACCGCATCAGAGGCTTCTGAGAAAAATTAAGGCTCATGGTATCGAGGGGAAAGTTTTAAATTGGATAGAATCATGGCTCACCGATAGAACGCAGAGGGTCAGCATAGATGGTGTTAAATCTGAGTGGGGCCGTGTAACCAGTGGGGTTCCCCAGGGGTCAGTACTAGGCCCACTCTTGTTCATAATCTACATAAACGATTTAGATACTGGGATCAGCAGTGACATAAGCAAGTTTGCTGATGACACCAAAATAGGGCGGCAAATTAATTCAGGGCAGGATGCAAATGCATTACAGGAGGATCTAAATAAACTGCAGGGGTGGTCTGAAAAATGGCAAATGAAATTCAACACCAGCAAGTGCAGCGTACTTAATATTGGAAGAACAAATACTTATAATGTGTACAGCCTTAACAACATCAACCTAGAGAAGTCGACTTGTGAAAGAGACCTAGGGGTACTTGTAAGCCCGGACCTACGGCCTAGAAACAGTGCGTTATTGCGTTAATGTTCGAAATAAGGCAAACAGAGTATTGGGTTTTATATCTAGAAGTGTAAGTAACAAGAGTGCAGAGGTCTTATTGCAACTATATCTTGCGCTAGTCAGGCCGCACCTCGATTATGCGGTCCAGTTCTGGTGCCCCTATTATAGAATGGATATAAATTCACTAGAGTCGGTGCAGCGAAGAATGACAAAAATGATTCCGGGACTTAGAAACCTTCCATATCAGGATAGGTTAAGAAAACAACATTTCCCTAGAAAGAAGACGAAAGAGTGCGGGAGATGTATGATAGAAATGTTAAGTGGGTGAAAGGAATCAATAAAGGGGATATAGATAAAGTTCTTATAATATCCGAGCAGGATAGGACTCGGAGCAACGGATTCAAGTTGGATAAGTTTAGGTTTAGGAGGGAGATAGGAAGAAACTGGTTCATAAATTGGGTGGTGGACGAGTGGAACAAGCTTAGCAACTTTGTAGTAAGTGCGGGAACTCTGGAAAGTTTCAAAAGGAGGCTAGATAGATTCATGGATGATAGAGAGTGGTAGTAACTCTCGACAGGAGTTGCCATGCACAGGCCAACCGGCCTATTGCAGACTCCTTATTTTCTTATGTTCTTATGTTCTTATGGTAGATGGTAGTATTGGTAAGGAATAGTTTGGTCTGTGTATTGAAGAGTAATGTGTTGTTAAGTAGTCATGATGTTGTTGTGGTCGAGGACAGGCACCATAAGGAAAGTGTCTTAATATTGTTTGTCTACACTTGACTCTGGAGAGCGTCTGTGTACTGGAGCTTCTGAAGAATATGTGTCTTAGGTCCACAAGACTTGATTATTTTGTTTACATTGACACATCAAATAGAAGATGGTGAACATAAGGTAACTCATAGGTGTAGATGGTGTATTGTGGAACATAGGCAACACCTGGTAATATCTGATGACCAGGTGTGTTGATGTATTGGAAGTAATTAGTCAATGTTGTTATGTCGTTAGCTTCGTGTGGTTGTGTTTATAGCTTCAGGCAGTTAACCTTGTACAGTGACAGTTACTAACAAGAGGTTGATGATCGTTAAGGTAATCAATAATACGTACAGCTGCATTACGGTAATTACTGTTATTTTTGAGGAACCTTTCATAGTATATGTACTTATCCATGGCACACCCTGTACATCTCTTTCACACCCTGTACATCTCCTTGGCACACCCTGTACATCTCCTTGGCACACCCTGTACATCTCCTTGGCACACCCTGTACACCTCCTTGGCACACCCTGTACACCTCTTTGGCACACCCTGTACACCTCTTTGGCACACCCTGTACACCTCTTTGGCACACCCTGTACACCTCTTTGGCACACCCTGTACACCTCTTTGGCACACCCTGTACATCTCTTTGGAACACCCTGTACACCTCTTTGGCACACCCTGTACATCTCTTTGGAACACCCTGTACACCTCTTTGGAACACCCTGTACATCTCTTTGGCACACCCTGTACATCTCTTTCACACCCTGTACACCTCTGCCACACCTTGTATATCTGTCATTACACCATACACTCTTCACTTACACCCACGACACCACACCCAACAATTCCCAGGACACCAAACAATACATCCGCTTGCACCCACACGACACTACACAATGCAACCACACCACCACACACGCCACACTTCACACCACACCACACAATACAACCACACCACAACCACACCACATACCAATAATTCCCAGACCACATCACAACCCATTTCTACACCACTAACTTACACCCAGGACACGACACGGTAATATCACATGGGGGGATCAGGCTTATACCTCATTAGTGTTAATTATCTCCGGGTTATGTGTGGTAATTGTGCCTGATAATTACCGTAGTATGTGTGTATAGTACTACGTAATGACGCCCGTTCTGTGACTGTCAATCGTTTGCATGACAGTTGTTTTCATGCACTGACAGATTTCATGACAGTTGTATACATGCACTGACAGATTTCATGACAGTTGTATACATGCACTGACAGATTTCATGACAGTTGTATACGTGCACTGACAATTTCATGAGTTATATACATGCACTGACAGATTTCATGACAGTTGTATACATGCACTGACAGATTTCATGACAGTTATATACATGTGTAATTTATCTCATGACATTATTATACAATTTTTCACTAATTCATCTCTCATACCTATTCATTGCCACACAATCAGTTCAAACACTCAAAAGTCATGAACATATATCATGAAAACTATTGAGAATATTTACAAAAAAAAAGTAAAAAAAATCCACTTGTGTTCATTATTGCAAATCATCAACTGTGTGTGCAATACCAGGAAGTCTGCAATACGTCACATGTTTCTGCAAAGTTGTTGTGTTCTCTCTTCGTTGCAGCGATTGGTTAGGTTAGGTTAGGTTAATCCCAGGAGTGCGAGGTTAATCCCAAAGTAAGAGATTAACTACCACATACCACCTGATTACCACCAAACACCTCCTGATTACCACCAAACACCTCCTGATTACCACCAAACACCTCCTGATTATCACCAAACACCTCCTGATTACCACCAAACACCTCCTGATTACCACCAAACACCTCCTGATTACCACCAACTCTCCCCAGACCCCAGCATTAGGTTAAGTTCATGACATCAACACAGTCATCATTATCGACTGTCAATTCTTATAACCTTCCCACTCCTGTAGGTGAGGTCAAGCCACTGCAGGTGAAGTCAAGCCAGTGTAGGTGAGGTAAAGCCAGCGATGTAAGATCCCAGAGGTCCATGTCACGCCCTGTACATCTGCTACACCATGTACATCTCCTCCACACCCTGTATATCTCTACCACACCCTGTACATCTCCTCCACACCCTGTATATCTCTACCACACCCTGTACATCTCTACCACACCCTGTACAATTCACAAAAGGCTAAAATGTGTCTATTGATTGTAAAAGTTAAGGTTGTAGATGAAATTATACATATATTGACGTAAAAGTGACTAGAATATTGTGTAGTTTCAGTATCCTCAATTTTTTTCTTCATAACTACATAAAGGTTTAATTATATACCTGTAGGCTTCCGTGTTGACATTGGAACCTAGCATCGTATTATTTTGTTTACATTTGTACCTTGTATCTAGGTTATCACTGGCCCATATTAGTGTTGACTCTGGTCCCTAAGCTCACTGTTGCTATCCCATGACTCTGCAATGGTTATAGAATGATGGTAAGGTTCGAGAGTCAATATTTTGGTGTATTTTACTTGATTGTGACATCTTGAAATGATATCTTAAAAAAATAATAATTGGTGTGCACTTATTATAAAATGTTGCATAATGGTTGCAAGTTATATACCTCAAAGGAATTATTTGTGCTCCTTATATATTACCACATCAATAATATATTAGTATACCTTCTCAAAAATTATATATGCATCACAAACTGACTTATAGCATTACAGATCTAGTCAAATTAGACAATACCAGACCTATACTAAGCGACGGTGAAGGGGGAAGACAACAAACACCTGAGTAAGAATCAACACAAGGTGAGGCTGACAGGAACGTTGATTTGTCACTTGTATTTTAATGTCTTGGATGATCTTAACGCTGAACGGAGTGTAGTACCTGTAGAGGGATTTACCTGCGCTTGGACACAACACCTGAGGTAAGAACTGTTCTCAGGTATTGTATTATGGACAGATGTAGAGGCCAAAAGTATATCTCCCTATCATTGAAAAGAATATAAGAGCTTCAGGTTTTAGAATGAAATATTATGCCATTCCTGTATATGACACCAAGAGCTGTCATCATGTAGCCTGGAGGAGAAACACACAAAAGACCCACCGAGATATAGACAACAAGATACTGATCAGCTACACACAAGATACCCCCACCATACATAGTTATATCTGGCCTCTGCATGACACAAGCCAGACGAACCATCAGGACTACACATGGAGGCTCAGATCATGCAGCTGTACATCACCAGTACATTTCTAGATGGATATTAATCTATCGAAACAAAACGTTCGTAGGACAAGTAACATGATTCCACTTCGCCTCCTAGGTATTGAACACCCTCACTCCTCAGCATAGCCCGTAACCTGACAGTGAGTATAGCTGATCAGTTAGTAAATCTGATAAATTAGTCCTTATTGCTGTGATAAAAAAATCCCTTGGGCATATATCACCTTTCTAAGTCATTATCACAAGATTAAGAAGAGTTATTAGTGGAAATGTTGAAACGTTGTAGAGAAATTCCTCATTTTGTTGCAAGTAAATGTCAGGCGACGCCTCGACTTGTAGCAGATGATTTACAGCGATGCCTCAACTCTACCGACGGTGTTTGATATAATATTAAAAAAACTAAAGCCTTTTAAGTTACTAAAAACCATTTCACCGCAGCCAGAACCATCCAGTATTATCACACCTTAGTATATTTCCTCAACAAGGTCGATAACCATCTGCAAGTAAGATTATGTCTTTACTCTCGCGACAGATGGCATCAGTATATTCCAGCTGGTGTGTGAAGAGTCTGTGAGATATACTGTACAGGACCATCTATACCTCCTACAGGACACCTTCAGGTAATGCCCAAAAGACCGGGTCCTCCTCCTCCTCCTGTCAGTTATGTCAATTCAAATAACCAAACATGACATTAACCAACAATCTCTAGAAGACACAGAACCTTAACCATAATCTATCCCACTATGGCATTATCCCAAACCAAGACTACTACAATAGCTACACAGTAAACCAATCTTAGTTACACCTCGAATTATTCTCAATCACCTGAATATGAATTAAGAAACCAAATTCATATAAAAACACGGAAATATAAACAAAAATAATATAAATTTAGATTCCTACCAACACACTCTAATATCACTCACTCACTCACTCACTCACACTCAACACAAGAAAAGGTGAGTTTTCCTTCAATTTATGTAGTTTTTAATATAAATTTATGTCGCTTTATATGGAGTTTAATTTCGACTACATAAAATTCCTAACAAATAAATAAATAATTAAATAAACAAAAACTAGGGAGGTAACATTACCAACTAGCATCAATAATCTCACCTTAAGTAGTTGGTAAGCTAGTTAATTGCAGTTCACATAAGACACTATTATTAACAAGGACTATTATTAACTAGGTACTCAGCCCATAATAATATTTAAGTGACTGAGGCATTGAGGTGACCTGAGGGAGCTGTTGGGCGTGATTGTAGTTACTATTCTGTGGACGTGGGCGTGATTTTTAATATACTAATAATAATTAACGGTTTATTGAAAGAGCTTGTCAGCCAGAAGGCTGAAAATATACAGTTACATATTTGGGGAATGGGTTTCGAATTACAAATAATATACAAGTAACATAAGTGACACAAATAAGATATATAATAACTAGATGGGGAAAAGCTCAAACTACAGTTCATTTCAACATAGTGACAGTGCAAGGAGTAGTGTTTACTGGGAGTGAATACACTGGTTTATTACAAGATATTGATAATTTTTACAATGGTTGGGACTGGGCTGTTCTTATAGCGATCAGTTCGTGCACATATGGGCTGGATGCGGTTGTGGTGTCGAACAGCAATTCTCGAACTAGGGATCTCAGGTGGTAGTAGGAGCCGGTGTCGAGGATGGTGTAGAAGCTTCTTACCAAATTTGCAGATGAGGTCGTGGTGATGGTCAGTGAGAGTCGAAAGGGTCAGTGTGTTGAGCGCTTCTTGATAGGAGTAGGAAGGGGAGAGAATAATCTTGCATGCCTTCTTTTGCACTTTTTCTAGGTGTTTACGTTGTGTGGCATTTAGGGAGGAAGACCAGGTGGGGGAGGCATAGGTGAGCTTGGGAAGTATGAATGTTGTGTAAACACTGAGGAGCTCATGTGCAGGAGCTCCGAGGGACTTGAGTCGGCGGAGGAGGTGGAGACGGAAACTGGAGGATTTGACAACTTCACTGACGTGTGGTTTCCAATTTAGTTTGTTGTCTATGGTGACGCCGAGGAGCTTCGTGGAATCTACAACCTGGAGTGTGTTCGGACCTAGAGTAATGGAAGGAGGTGGGACAATGTCGGCTGTGGGCGTGATTTTTAACATACTGTGGCTCTGATTTTTAATATACCGCGGCTGTGGGCGTGATTTTTAATATACTGTGGCTGTGGGCGTGATTTTTAATATACTGTGGCTGTGGGCGTGATTTTTAATATACTGTAACTGTGGGCGTGATTTTTAATATACTGTGGCTGTGGGCGTGATTTTTAATATACTGTGGCTGTGGGCGTGATTTTAGTTATTATATTGTGGCTGTGGGCTTGACCTTAATTACATTGTGGCGGCGATCCTGATTTTAATTACCATAAGGTACCATTAATCCACCTACGATATAATCCCATTAAACCACCATCAATAACTCCTTCTAGCATTATCCAATCTAATTACCGTCTACAGTAAACAAAATAACAGCATAAATACAAATACAAAATACATAACACTACAGCCACAACAGGACAAAAAAACAAAACAAACATAGTAAGCATTAAAGACTCAATTTTATTCTCTTGATAAAAAATAACATTGTCAGTTAGTGTCATAAAACCACTGGCAAGACTTTCAAAGGGAATTTTATTGGTGTGTTTACGAGCAAGTAATTGACACACACTCAAAACACGCACGTACATAAACATACACACATAAAAACATACATAAATATGTGTACACTCGGGGCAGGGCAGGTACAGCAAGGTGAGGAGGAGGAGAAGGCAGGTGTCCACCGACCAGGTATGCCGATAGTCTGGTGATAATGTGGGTAAAACTGGTGTGTGTGTGTGTGTGTGTGTGTGTGTGTGTGTGTGTGTGTGTGTGTGTGTGTGTGTGTGTGTGTGTGTGTGTGTGTGTGTGTGTGTGTGTGTGTGTGTGATCTCATGTTTAATTCTTGTAAGGTATGTGTCACCTAGCCGGCCATTTTGTTTACATTTTTCGGTCGCTCTAAAATACCATTAAAACAATATTGAGTATAAACGTTTGGCTCAACTGATGATCTCAAACATGTCCCAAAATTTTTTTGCCTCAACTCCACATTCTGTAACTCATTTAGGTAGATGTCCCTCACTACACATACACTGGACTATGTGTAATGTTGCAGCTAATGTGTTATCAAGATATTGCACATTATAAGTTCATGTGTGGTCATTATTATATCAAACGGAGGAATTTTAAAGAGCTATTACACCACCTGTATCATTAGTTGTCGCCAGGTGAAGGAATGTTTAGCTAGATTATATTTTATTTACTATAATTAAAGTTTCAATACCTAAGACGTTCCACTATAAGAGTCTTTCAACCTCAGGTAAGGTCTTAAGACTTTCTACTCTAGGTCTTACACCCTGGAGTAGCTGTATCGTCCAGATAGGTAATTACTCCACAAGGAACTACAAGTTACACCTTGATGTAATACTTCATTTACTGCCAAACTTTATAGGGAAATATTTTTTCACAAAGAATTTCAAGTTACAATTTCACATGATAAGTCACATTACAAACGTTCCTTCGGCTTACAGTTAAACTTTGCAATGTCAAGATATTTTTTTCACTGCAGAGGAAAGTATCCGTCATCATCACCACCACACACACACACACAAAGACAAAACTCCTGTATCCAGATTCTCAAAAGTTTATAAATTAAATTCTTCCCTAAAATTAAACAGACAATACATCTATTTATCATAGAGTATGTGAACAATATCGACGCCATATTGGTTACCTTCTTTGAGTCATATAATTAGTTAGCTACATGGTGTTAATTATTTAGTTAAATAGGAAAAAATAATCTACTAGCGTGTGTTGTGACCAAAATAAATCAACATTGTATTTACTTTCTCCTCCAGGGGGCACTAAGTCTAGAGAAATGACACAATTGACATCTACATAAAGTGACTGACCAAGGGTAGATATTGGCTACCTTTTGTGTTACTTTGAGGTCGTAAGAACACACAGAGCTGCTCTTAAGGATGTTTACCACAATACACCTCAACCAGTTTCTCATTCACTAAGGTCAAACAATAAAGCTGGTTCACAAGATACACCGTAAATTTTATTAGAATACAATAATCAATTACTGTATTATTGTATTGAGGCGAATAGTCTTATGGTGTTAAGATGTGTTCTGAAGCCACGAAGGTAAACAAAAGGTATTCAATATCTGCCTTGGTTGACGATGATCTGTAGATGTTAGCAAGTCCTCCTCCTCCTGCTCTCGAGTAAGGTAAGGAAGGCCTCACCTGACCAAAATTGTTAATTAAGATAGATTACCTGAAGATTAACCCTCCCAGCTTATTTCAACTAATGATTAACCTAACGCTACCTGGGAAGTTAAGTTAGGTTGGATTAAGTTAGGTTAGGTTAAGTTAGGTTAGGTTAGGGTAGGTCAGGTGAGGTCAGGCAGTGCCAGTGTAGTTAATCTTGAGGTTAAATAAACTAGAGGCTAATCTTCACATGAGCCACTAAGACACTTTGACGGAGGCGGTTACGTACAACAGGAAAGCTCTGATAACATATAATGTACAGTATATACCGTTTAAGTTGCATCAGCAGCTCTATACACCACTTATTGACTTACTCATTCACTGCCGTAGAAATATTTACTTCTAACCGGTTTCTATATGGTTCCCAGTCATTATAATACGACCTTGTAAAATCAAATGATCTAAATTAAACTAAACGTATCCAAATTAAACTTATTAGCTAACAAATCCTTCTAAAACACGATATATGCAAAGCAAAAGTTCTAAATTCAACTTAACTTATCATAATATAACGATTATAACTAAACCATTTTAATTAAACCTAACCTAAACACCTCAAGTGCCACAAACAGAAGGAAAAAACACCTTTAATATTATCGTGTAAGAGGCCCCTGTAACCCACTAACTCCAGGTAATGCATCTATATCAATCTACCTGCGTCGGAAGCTCTATACGTGACTATGATCGTTACCCACTGCTGGAGAACATTTGTACTTCTATAATTACCCCTGGAGAAACAATGCACCAATTTACGATTTATTTATTTTATTTTTCATTTATTTTTTCTTCTTGGTCCATACTGTAAACACCGCCCGCTTGTGAGTCCCGTCAGCCATTTTGTTCTAACTTTCGGGGATTCTAAAATAAACTATAAATAAATAAATAAATAAAACAAGCATCTTTTGTTTTTCTAACCCATGAGCTGTGAGTCTTCACTATATACTTCAACATTACTGTAAACTAAGGCTAGAGAGGGTGTGTACAGTACTAGTGGAGCCAAGACGAGAAGGTATTTCAAATCCCTAAAGGGTTTTACAAGTGGAGAGTCTTGCAAGTGGAGGGTCTTACAGGTGGAGGATTTTAATAAGGATAAATACAACACGTCTTACAGTTGAATCAGCCAAGTCGAGGAAAACTCTTAAGAGTCATGTAACTTCTACCTGGTGTTACCTGTAATCAAGCTAAGGTATATGTTAGAAGAATATTATCTCGTTACTATCCATTCCTCTTCCACTATCCTGCGAGGTGGTGTATTAATAGGCACAGATACTCATGATAAAGAAGGAATAAAGAGAAAGACGCAAGATAACTATAAAATGCGACAGAATATACCCACACATGCGTAATCCTAACCCATCCCAACCCAACCCAACCCTATCCTACCCTCAGCTTCACCACAGTACACAAAGTCATTCTTGGTATCAGAGTGACGCATAAACACCCTGTATCGCCTAAGACACATTTGAATCGGATGGTTCGTTGACGGTTTTATTTCTTCGGTATAAACCAGTGAAGCAATTAGTTCATGGGAACAGTGAGTCAAAATACTTCACATCAGCTTCGTTTACGACCTCCAGCTGATATTTACTTCTGTTGTCTATATCAATCACATTTTATAATGAAAACAAAAATATGGTTATTTACTTATAAATGAAAATAAATCATACTTAGATACTTAGGAGTGGGGAAAAAAGATACTTAAGATATTTAAAAATGAAAACACTCTTTGATACTTAAATTAGGACAAAATAAACGGACATAAAGATTTAACTATGAGCGGTGGATATTACGAAATGTACCGGCTATCAATACAGAGGCGCTATTTAGCCGTGAAGTTCTCTCAGAAACCCAACAAGACAATATGTGGTCACGTAAAAATTTCAGGTTAATTTTTAACACCATCCGTCATTTTAAACCTTGGCACCTGTAGATTAAGAAAATATATGGTGATGTTTTTTCTGATGAGATAAAGGTCGTATTTGTCCAGAGAAGTAAGAGAGGAAAAAATCACTTGAGAGGCATGACGCACAGAGTGTCTAAGGTGATAAAAGATACTACCATTTGGGTTTTCAAATTAAGTTCATTACATAAAATATCAAACTCATAAAGATTACAAAAGAACAGAACACCATGAGCTCTCTACAGCTATTGTCAGCTGTCAATATGCTGATGTACAGAAGCTACACAATGTTATTGGTGACTGTAATCCCAGGAAAATGATGCTCTTATAAACTTGGTAACTGGAGCTGTAATGCATCACAGAAGGGCAGCACTGTACATATCAAGTCACCAGACACTGATGTGTTTGGCATATTAGAGCAGCCTCAACTTGGAGAAAATACAAGTATGATAACAGGAACTGGTGAGCGACGACACATTGGGCAGAGAGCCTTACAGGTTTCCATGCCTTCACAGGATCTGACTGCATTGGAAAATTTGTTGGCAAAGGAAAGAAAGCATGTTGGAGAACTTTGATGAAATCTAATACAAAAGTCCTAGATGCATTCAAGATGCTGAGTAGACCAAATGCCCTCCAGCAGACATGTATATTGGTCTAGAGGAATTTGTATTTAAGCTCTACTGTCCACGAATGACTTTCACTAAACTGTCAAAACTTAGATGGCATCTCTTCAAGATAACGCAGGCAGAAGCTGGAGAACTACCAGCGACTGCAGCAACTCTAAAGTATCATATATTGAGAGGAAGGTATCAAGCTCTTCTGTGGTCTTATGATGCAGACAGTGAAATGCTTTTACAATTAGAGCATGGCTGGAAGATTGACAATGACTGTTTCATACTAGTAATATCAGACCAACCACCAGCTCCAGAAGCAATCACAGAACTTGTTAAATGTGGATGTGGCGTCAGGAAATGTGGATCATTGTCATGTTCATACAGAAAGAATCAGAAAGAATAGCATGACATGCACCGAGATGTGTAACTGTCAAGCAGATGATGAGAAATGCCTAAACAAGGTGAAGGAATCTGTTGTACACAGAAGACTCTGATGACGAGGACTGAAGCAATGTCGTAAATAATAACTTGTGACTTGTATACACATGATGTATAACACTACAAACTTTTTATAAATATAAAACGGTGGTTCTAAGCTTTTCAGATAATGGTAATAAGCATATGTTTAATTTCCAGTATTTGTCTTTAGCAATTAATTTTACTTACTGCAATCTCTTCTTTGCCAGAGACAGGATGGCATATATGAGCAGCCATGTTTGTAACACACTTAAGATATTATAACAGCATTCATAATATATTATGTTAAATTGTAATCATATAATACTACATGTTCATAGGTTATTAGTCATGTTTTAAGTTACTTAGGACTTAATGGTAATACGTCTGTGGTTCATTACGCCGCTCTTTGATAAAACTTCTTTAATGGCATAAAACTTATAATAAACCGTTCAGAAAAAATTACACCACAGTTCCTTAACATAGTTTATAAGGATTATTATGATGTATGGTGTCAAAAATTAACATGAAATTTTTACGGGATTACTTAAGCTCCTACACTAAAACCTGCCGACCTAACCTAACCGTTTTTACCCACCTCCACCTACTTACCTAACCTGACATAATCTAACCTAACCTGACATAATCTAACCTAACCTGACATAATCTAACCTAATCTGACATAATCTAACCTAACCTGACATAATCTAACCTAACCTGACATAATCTAACCTAACCTGACATAATCTAACCTAACCTGACGTAATCTAACCTAACCTGACATAATCTAACCTAACCTGACATAATCTAACCTAACCTGACATAATCTAACCTAACCTGACATAATCTAACCTAACCTGACATAATCTAACCTAACCTGACATAATCTAACCTAACCTGACGTAATCTAACCTAACCTGACATAATCGAACCTAACCTGACATAATCGAACCTAACCTCCCCGTCTGACATAAGTTAACCTAATCAAACCTAGCTTTCCCACCTACCGACTGTAACCTATCTACTTATTACCTACCTAACCTAACTTAACCCAACCTGACGTAATCTAACCTAACCTATTGAAACTTAACTTAACCACCTACCTCATCTAACACCACTTTGTAATCTCTTTGCGCTACCGCTCACAGGATGAGTATGGGGGGCACAATAAACTAGCCTCTAAGTGGCAAAATTAACAAAACTAACCTAACCTAACCCAACCTGACTTAACCTAACCTAACCTGATCTGATCTATCAAACTTAAACATCTTAGAATATATAATAAAGCCGCTAGGCTAATTTAGGCTAAATATGGTTGATTCATATTTCGTTTTGACAGAAATTCCCGGCAAAATAACGTATCTATATTGAGAACCACCGCTATGTTGGTTCCACGTTAACAAGACACGGATACACTACAGAATAACCCGCCTTCATTTAACCTCAATTACTACAGTTTACTTTATAATCTTACTTCACAATCTTCACTACATCTCACTTCACAATCTTCACTACATCTCACTACACAATCTTCACTGCATCTCACTTCACAATCTTCACTACATCTCACTCCACAATCTTCACTACATCTCACTTCACAATCTTCACTACATCTCACTTCACAATCTTCACTACATCTCACTTCACAATCTTCACTACATCTCACTTGACAATCTTTACCACATCTTACTTCACAATCTTTACCACTTCTTAATTCACAATCTTCACTACATCTCACTTCACAATCTTCACCACATCTCACTTCATAATCTTCACCACATCTCACTTCACAATCTTCACTACATCTCACTTCACAATCTTCACTACATCTCACTTCACAATCTTCTTACACCACATCTCATTTCTCACAATCTTCACTACATCTCACTTCCACAATCTTCACACTACACTCAACTTACTACATCTCAACTTCACAATCTTCACTACATCTCACTACACAACCTTCACTACATCTCACTTCACAACCTTCACTACATCTCACTTCACAATCTTCACTACCTCTCACTACACAATCTTCACTACATCTCACTACACAACCTTCACTACATCTCACTTCACAACCTTCACTACATCTCACTTCACAATCTTCACTACATCTCACTTCACAATCTTCACTACATCTCACTTCACAATCTTCACTACATCTCACTACACAATCTTCACTACATCTCACTTCACAACCTCCACTACATCTCACTTCGCAATCTTCACTACATCTCAATTCACATCTTCACTACATCTCACTTCACAATCTTCACCATATCTCACTTCACAATCTTCACCACATCTCACTTCACAATCTTCACGAAATCTCACTTCACAATCTTCACCACATCTCACTTCACAATCTTTACCACATCTCACTTCACAATCTTCACTACATCTCACTTCACAATCTTCACTACATCTCACTTCACAATCTTCACTACATCTCACTTCACAATCTTCACTACATCTCACTTCACAATCTTCACTACATCTCACTTCACAATCTTCACTACATCTCACTTCACAATCTTCACTACATCTCACTTCACAATCTTCATTACATCTCACTTCACAATCTTCACTACATCTCACTTCACAATCTTCACTACATCCCACTTCACAATCTTTACTACATTTCACTTCACAATCTTCACTACATCTCACTTCACAATCTTCACTACATCCCACTTCACAATCTTCATTACATCTCACTTCACAATCTTCACTACATCTCACTTCACAATCTTCACTACATCCCACTTCACAATCTTCACTACATCTCACTTCACAATCTTCACTACATCTCACTTCACAATCTTCACTACATCTCACTTCACAATCTTCACTACATCTCACTTCACAATCTTCACTACATCCCACTTCACAAACTTCACTACATCTCACTTCACAATCTTCACTACATCTCACTTCACAATCTTCAATACATCTCACTTCACAATCTTCACTACATCTCACTTCACAATCTTTCACTACATCTCACTTCACAATCTTCACCATATTCACTTCACAATCTTTACTACATCTCACTTCACAATCTTCACTACATCTCACTTCACAATCTTCACTACATCTCACTTCACAATCTTCACTACATCTCACTTCACAATCTTCACTACATCTCACTTCACAATCTTCATTACATCTCACTTCACAATCTTCACTACATCTCACTTCACAATCTTCACTACATCCCACTTCACAATCTTCACTACATCTCACTTCACAATCTTCACTACATCCCACTTCACAAACTTCACTACATCTCACTTCACAATCTTCACTACATCTCACTTCACAATCTTCACTACATCTCACTTCACAATCTTCACTACATCTCACTTCACAATCTTCACTACATCTCACTTCACAATCTTCACTACATCCCACTTCACAATCTTCATTACATCTCACTTCACAATCTTCACTACATCTCACTTCACAATCTTCACTACATCCCACTTCACAATCTTCACTACATCTCACTTCACAATCTTCACTACATCTCACTTCACAATCTTCACTACATCTCACTTCACAATCTTCACTACATCTCACTTCACAATCTTCACTACATCCCACTTCACAAACTTCACTACATCTCACTTCACAATCTTCACTACATCTCACTTCACAATCTTCAATACATCTCACTTCACAATCTTCACTACATCTCACTTCACAATCTTTCACTACATCTCACTTCACAATCTTCACCATATTCACTTCACAATCTTTACTACATCTCACTTCACAATCTTCACTACATCTCACTTCACAATCTTCACTACATCTCACTTCACAATCTTCACTACATCTCACTTCACAATCTTCACTACATCTCACTTCACAATCTTCATTACATCTCACTTCACAATCTTCACTACATCTCACTTCACAATCTTCACTACATCCCACTTCACAATCTTCACTACATCTCACTTCACAATCTTCACTACATCCCACTTCACAAACTTCACTACATCTCACTTCACAATCTTCACTACATCTCACTTCACAATCTTCACTACATCTCACTTCACAATCTTCACTACATCTCACTTCACAATCTTCACTACATCTCACTTCACAATCTTCACTAACACCGTCCTTCATCACTACATATAACTCTATCCATCATCACTACATATAACACCATCCAGCATCACTACATATAACACCAACCATCATCACTACATATATCATCATGCATCATCACTATATATAACACCATCCATCATCACTACATATATTACCCTCCTATCATCACTACATATAACACCATCCATCATTACTACATATAACGCCATCCTTCATCACTACATATAACGCCATCCTTCATCACTACATATAACATCATCCATCATCTCTACAAACACCAGTCCTCAACACTATAGTGATAAACAGAGCTTCATTTTGTTGTCAATTTCTTTAAATTCCAACCTTATTAAACCGTAATTCTTTCTGTATGGTCAAATTTTGATTTGACCTCAGTGAGAGAGCTGTTAGTGTCAGTAAATCACAATGGTGTTCCGACGCACTGTAACAAAAGTTTCAAAGGTTGAGGTGAAGCCTTGCCAGGTGAAGGAGAAGGGCCCCCGATCTAACAAACTGCAGACCACAAAGCACACTAAACCTCAAAACAACAAGAAGAAGAAGGAAACTACTACTTTCTGCCATGTACAAAAGGACCAGTACCTGCCATGGGGAGACTACATCTTCACTGGGAAAAAGACAAAGAACAACAAGAAGCGTTGACCCAACATTTCTGATATTTAAAAATAATAAAAACATATTAATTGATTTTGTTTGTATTATTTATGCTTTTATTATTTTCAACTGTAAACGTACTGTTTTGGGAATATATTTTGAGTTACATAATATTTAGGTACAGCAGTTTATTTCACTGTATCTCCTTGTGTGAGTGTGTGGGTAGTGTGTGGATAGTGTGTGGGTACTATGGGTGTGTGGGCATTATGGAGAACTAGTCATGGCTAACTGTGACCCTATATACGGGTTACATCGGCCTTAACGCCCTTGTCTCAGCGCTATCTCATATATCCAAATTTCACATATTTGAAAGTATTAGACAACCAAAATATATGGAAAATATTTAGTTAAAAATACAAATAATAAAACAAAATCGAAAACAGAAAGAAAAAACAATACCTGTGAAAGTGGAAATAAGGAGGAGGCAGAGCAGACGATACACAGGAAGGCAGTAATCATCATCCCCGTGTGAACCAGCCAGAGAAGAACTCCTTCGCCTCACCGTCCACCCATATACGATCAGCTGAGTGAAGTTGCCTCGTGTTGCAGCAAACTTTATCTGTAAAAGGACAATTTACTTTTACTTTTATTGTTTATCTTACTGTTTATAACTGTTTATTTTCTCTTACATAATGTACACTAAGTATGGGAGTGTACAGTAAGTTATACTGGATTGCAACAAATTCACATTCGTCTTGCAAATATTAAAACATTACCCTAACAACAGTATTGTATAACAACACGAGCTAAAGTGATGTGTAAAAAGGTCGGTTGCAAAAAGAAATATTATTCTTTTAAGTCTTTTTCAGTTAGTTCAGTGTTAACAACATTATAGGTCATATTTCATGCAGTATGCATATACAATGTTTGCTGAAGGTTTAATACCTTTCTGTTTACTGATGATGTAAAACCCTCGTTAAAATACTTTAGAGTCGTTTACAAAATATTTGGTGCGTTTCCGGAGCATTGTATGTTTTTACAGCATGCGAGGCGGCAGGTATGTGGAGTTTTAAGAGCACTTCACGCTATAGCTCAGTTGGCCACGGATTAGCGAATTACGAACTGAAAATGTTTGGATTGTCATCTGTTTCGTGTAAGCTGTGTCGGACATTTTGTGCTACATTAAAGTCCAGCGATCTGTGGCAGCTGTCGGGCTCCTGCCTGACCACCCTTTGCCTAAGAAGAGCGATTGTCTGAAGGTGTTCGAGTAGTTACTCGATTGTGAAAAAGTGATAGTGAGTCCCATAGACATGGCTGCCAGTTAGGGACAGTGTGGATACGGCACACTACATAGCATGTCTTCGGAAAGTAAAGGAGGCCGTGTAGCCAAGACTGCACTCAACCGCCTTCACTTCCCCAATTACAGCTAGGTGGACTGAGAGCGCCTCGGGATTATCATATTTATAATGCCAGACGGGAACACCATCCCCTTGACACCTCGGAGACTATACAGTACTGTGTTCGGGGCGTGTTTGTGGGTCTCTACTGCCGCCTCCCTATCGTTGAGTTGCTCCCCACTTACCGTAACCAGTCGAGGTCACTGTGGGAGGCCATGTACGGTACAGTACAGTACAGAGTCACGCCCCCCTCAACAACGTCCGCACCTCGCCTGCTGAATACAGTATTTACAAATGTGACCATAAACCCCAACAATTGTAGCAAATTACAAGTCCCGGGATTTGCCCCTGGTATTAACACAGTGACAAGCGTCCCATTCCTGGTAAGTAGCAGGTGGCCGGAGGTAGTGCAATCCTCTCCCAGACTACACGGAGATGAGAGAGAGCTGGCTGACCATCATGGTAAGGACGCGTCACTATTTGGACCCCACGGAGGCCATTATCGTAAGTTAAGTGAAAGGCATTTGGAATACTGGACGACTAGACGCTATATGAATTTCTTTACCCTAGTTTTCCCACCGATAATAATGAGTACAAGGGAGGTAGTCTCATCGGCGTTCATCAACACCATAGCCGTCTCAGTTACCTATTGCTCGTACAAGGTTTTTGAATGAAATAGTTTTACTAATATCAGGAACTTTCAAACTACTACAGGAAATAATATATATATATATATATATATATATATATATATATATATATATATATATATATATATATATATATATATATATATATATATATATATATATATATATATATATATATATATATATATATATATATATATATGCAAATAAATCACTGTAGGTGCGCGTGATCCAGGTATATGCTGATAACCACAAGGAAAAAGAAAACACGAAGTTCTCAAGCGCTTTCGTGTAATTCACATCTTCAGGGGTGAGTACAGACTGTAGGAATTAAAATCAATAAACCTTAGTGATGGTCAGTTCAAAACTGATAATATGTTACATAAATTTATTTGTCAGTGGCCCAAGGTTAAAAATGCTTTGAAAACCTTTTATCTAGATGTATGATAGTTATTTTGTGGGTCCCTTATTTTTGACCTGACCTGACTAGTCACGCCACCCCCCCCCCCTTCTCTTAAGCTCCTCTACGTGTGTGTTGGTGTGGGGATTAGTGGATGACATCATTATGACCTGACCTCATGTTTTAAGGTCACCCTGTATATTTAAGCCTCTCTCTGTCCATGTAATCCAGTTGCCTCTGAAGATGTCTTGAATAAAGACGAAAGCTAAGGTGCTCCGTTGTTTCCATTTTCCCGTGTGATTTTATCAAGATATATATATATATCTATATATATACATATATATATATATATATATATATATATATATATATATATATATATATATATATATATATAAGAAAATAAGGAGTCTGTAATAGGCCGGTTGGCCTGTGCATGGCAGCTCCTGTCGAGAGTTACTACCGCTCTCTATCATCCATGAATCTATCTAGCCTCCTTTTGAAACTTTCCAGAGTTCCCGCACTTACTACAAAGTTGCTAAGCTTGTTCCACTCGTCCACCACCCTATTTGTGAACCAGTTCCTTCCTATCTCCCTCCTAAACCTAAACTTATCTAATTTGAATCCGTTGCTCCGAGTCCTATCCTGCTCGGATATTATAAGAACTTTATCTATATCCCCTTTATATATATCTTCGCTAGTTTATACAATGGTGAACTATGTTAATATGCCCTTCATTGTGAACCAATAAGCATTATTAAATTTAATTAATTTCAAAGAAATTATTGTAGGTGTTACATTCAATGTCACTCGGTGGTGGTGATGTGTGGCCGTGGTGTTGTTATGATCAATACTTTGGGGAGAATGACAGACTTCGTCACACACACTACGTGTAAACTACTTGTGAATCTTTGTTATGATTTTGTCCTCTAAAACCTGGTTTTGATCACGGCTTTTGACTTCATCCTTGTTTCACTTTAATTGTTTTGGTTCAGACAATAAATCCATTAAGAGCGGCTGTTGGTTTCATTAATTAGAGAAGGTCAGGTTATCTCACCTTCATCTGTTCTCTATAAATTGATGAAAGTCATTTATCACTCCTAATTTCCCCAGAGACCAACAACCTGCAGAAAAGGAATATAATTATAGCTTTTGTTTTTTATATTTTTCACCCGTGAGAATTAGTGCTACTGACCTGGTGATACCCTGAGGCTAGAGTGTTGACGTCGGTGTTTATAAACGAATCATACTTGACCTTTCCCACCAATTATTATATACTAATAAGTATAATGTTCAAACATTTCCAATCCATAAGTTGTCGCTTTTTTTTTTAATCTAAATACGGAAAAAGAGTGTACTTAAAATATATTGTTTTAATTTGAGCTGTCTCCCCCACACACACACATACACCAGGTATCATCATCATACAGAAACAAAATATGTATATAACTCGGTATGACAACTGCTTAATCTCGGGTTGAGAAAACGTTAACTGTGATTGTTATTGGAAATTCGATTGTAAACTGAACCTTCTGTTTCTTATGTGAGTCTTGGTGGAAATGTTGCCTCTCTCTCTCTCTAGTATAACAGTAGTATATAGCCAGGCACTAAGGCTCCCGTGTTTGTTGTGTTAAAAAAATTAAATGGTTGCAGTGACTTGTGACCCTCATAGCCTCTCCTGAACAACAATAAACGTTCTCCTTTTACTGCAACACAAATACAGTTATTGTAGACATTTGAGGATAAATATATACACTATCAATTTCAGTTTCCTTTAGGATGATTTACGTTTAGTTACATATATTAGTAAACTTAAAGTATTTATATAAAGGCAATATATTTGATCTTTTAAAATAGTAAAGCTCAAAGTATATTGACGATAAATTGATCTTCTTTTGTGATAATTCAACTCCAAGTATTTATATAACTAATCCAATCTTCCTATAATTTTATTTTAGCCACACACACACACACACACATATATATATATATATATATATATATATATATATATATATATATATATATATATATATATATATATATATATATATATATATATATATATATATATATATATATAAGTAAACAAAGTGTATATCTACAAACAACTATAAGATGCTCTTAGATAATTCTTTTTTAGTCTCACATTTCAGTAAACTCATAAACAGTAAACTGAGAATCTTTAAACACACTCCTGCTGCACTATTTCTCGGCCACACGTAAACAAAGCAGTCCGTATTATAGAGAATTGGACACTATGTTACATAAAGTGTTTCTCCTTGGTGGTGAGGTGTATCTTCAACACTCTCAGATGGCTTAGATTTTTCTCAGTGATGCCCTTGAAAGGAGGAGAAACTACCGTGAGTTAAGTTCAAGTGTGAGGGACCAGCGCTGTGGTGGTGTGGAAGCTAGGATGGTCAGTGTTATGGGGTGGTGTGGTACCTAGAATGGTCAACGTTATGGTGGTGTGGTAGCTAGGATGGTCAGTGTTATGGGGTGGTGTGGTACCTAGAATGGTCAACGTTATGGTGGTGTGGTAGCTAGGATGGTCAGCATTGTGGTGGTGTGGTAGAGGAGGTAGCTCTCTCTCTCTTTCTCTCTCTCTCAAAAGCAATATCAAGCGAGTTAACCATAATTCTTCAGTACCTCCGATGTGTCCCAGATTCCCCCGATAACTTATGTAAAGCTCACAGCATAATCTTACAAAGTGATGGTTTTTCTTACCAATATAATTCACGACTAACCAAAAGCAAATTTGGATATCTGGAAAGAGAGAGAAAGAGGGAGAGAGAAAGAGAGAGAGAAAGGAAGGAGAGAAAAAGAATAAGATTAGGTAAAGCTCAAGGGAATTTGTCTGCAGTTCGATGGTTCTTCTCATATTTCTGGAGAGAGAGAGAGAGAGAGAGGTGTTTGGTAATAACAGTAAATGACCTATCAACTTTTACGACCCACAACCCACGACCATAACCCACGTCATAAAGGTATAGATTAAGACTGGAGACTACGAGGACAATGTACAGATGAACTTATTGATATAAGTGAAGAGCTACGTCAAGGTGTGTGTGTGTCATCATCATCATCATCGTTATTATTATTATTATTATTATTATTATTATTATTATCATTATTATTGTTGTTGTTGTAGTTACTATTATTGTCATTACCATTATCATTATTATTAATATTATTATTATTATCATTATTGTTATTATAATTATCATTAGTAGCAGTATTATACCATACCCGTTATAATAAATGTTAACTGTATTAGATGTAAAAAAAATAATATTATGAACATTGTTAAACTCTATTTGCAGATTAGTTAATAATAATAAAGTAAATTCATTTTGGTGGTGTCAGCTGCACATTTTCATTATATAAGAGCACCAGTCATATGGTTATGGTTCTTGCATCTTAAATATCAACATTAAACAACACATTTTTTCCGGAAATATCACTGTGCTGGCGTGCCTTTATGACTAACACCGGGATACTGTTGTAATGAAAGTGTGGCAGGTGTTGTGTAGTGGTGGTGTTGAGTGGTAGTAGTGGTGGTGGTGGTGGTGGTGTGTGGTAATAGGTGCTGAGTTAGGTGTGGTGGTGGTGGTGAGATAGGTGTTGTGTGGTGGGATGATCCTCACTTGTAATCTTCCTCCACCAACAACTCACAACTCTCACTACCTGTTCTCGTGAGTTTTATCTCCGAATAATTTATAACTTTATCCAATTGGTTTATCTAAATTTGTGTGAAAAATTTAGCACATTACAGGAATTACCGAGAAAAAGGGAAATATCAGAGATTTACTTGGAATTAGTCGCTAATCCTCCCAACAACACCAAAAAAATTACAGGGATTTTTTTTCTATTTCTGGCCGGGATTAATCAACCTAATCCTCGCCTTTTCTGCTCGGGTGGATTTTTTTCGCGAAAGAGTATTTTTTTTTAAGTGCATTGTATCGTCCGCAGTGATAAAAATTTGGCTACCTGTGTTAATTCTAAATGCTACAGTTAACATTATATTACACAGTGTGTTAGGTTAGGTTCTATCTAATCTGACCAGCCGGATACACAGCTCGAACAAACTAAAGCAAATAACACTTTATAAACACTACAATACCACCACAAGTAAACACTACAATACCACCACAAGTAAACACTACAATACCACCACAAGTAAACACTACAATACCACCATAAGTAAACACTACAATACCACCACAAGTAAACACTACAATACCACCATAAGTAAACACTACAATACCACCACAAGTAAACACTACAATACCACCATAAGTAAACACTACAATACCACCACAAGGAAACACCACAATACCACCATAAGTAAACACTACAATACCACCATAAGTAAACACCACAATACCACCATAAGTAAACAATACAACACCACCATAAGTAAACACTACAATACCACCACAAGTAAACACTACAATACCACCATAAGTAAACACTACAATACCACCATAAGTAAACACTACAATACCACCACAAGTAAACACTACAATACCACCACAAGCAAACACGACAATACCACCATAAGTAAACACTACAATACCACCATAAGTAAACACTACAATACCACCACAAGTAAACACTAAAATACCACCATAAGTAAACACTACAATACCACCACAAGTAAACACTAAAATACCACCATAAGTAAACACTACAATACCACCATAAGTAAACACTACAATACCACCACAAGCAAACACTACAATACCACCATAAGTAAACAATACAATACCACCATAAGTAAACACTACAATACCACCACAAGCAAACACTTCAATACCACCATAAGTAAACACTACAATACCACCATAAGTAAACACTACAATACCACCACAAGTAAACACTACAATACCACCATAAGTAAACACTACAATACCACCATAAGTAAACACTACAATACCACCACACGCAAACACTACAATACCACCAAAAGTAAACACTACAATACCACCATAAGTAAACACTACAATACCGCCATATGTAAACACTACAAAACCACCACAAGTAAACACTACAATACCACCATAAGTAAACAATACAATACCACCATAAGTAAACACTACAATACCACCACAAATAAACACTACAATACCACCACAAGCAAACACTACAATACCACCATAAGTAAACACTACAATACCACCATAAGTAAACACTACAATACCACC
>NW_024726119.1:0-19507 GCF_018991925.1 Homarus americanus | reverse complement strand
ATCCTAACACACACCACCTGGCACCCACACCCACCCTGGCACCTAACACACCCACCTAGCACCCTAACACCACACAGCACTCTAACACACCCACTAGACACCCTAACACACCCACCGCCCCCTAATCCACCACACCCCTAGCACCCCACACCCACATAAACACCCAAACCTACCTCCCACCCCCTGGCACCACACACCCACCCTGGAGCACACACCAAACAATGGAAAGCAACGATGGCGCAGCAGCAACACACTCCCCATCTTCCTCCTCCCTAACACACTACCAGCCAGTCCTCTCCTCCAACACCTCACCAGCCAGTCCTCTCCTCCAACCTCTGTGATCCCTCCTCCAACACACTCACCAACCAGTCCTCTCCTCATTTACTCACCAGCCAGTTCTCTCCAACACACACTCACCAGCAGTCCTCTCTCCACCACCACCACCACTACTGCTGCCGCTGCTCAGGCATCACCTTTAAAAACGCATGTAACCAGTGACCGCGCCCTCCCTCCTCTCTCCTTCTCTCTAAACAATTCTTTGTCTTACTATAATTAAGTCAGAAGTTTGCTGTTGTATTCCTGACGTCACGTGAGATAGGAAGTCTCAGATCACGAGAGAGGATAAGAGGTATTTTTTATTATTTTTTTTTTTTTTTAATCAAGTCCTCTGATTACCTTTTCCTGTTCTCTTCCTGCCCTTCTCCCTGCCCCCCCCTCCACCCTACCTTCTCCCTGCCCCCCACCTTCCCCTTCCCCTCCTCCTCCTCCTCATTCAGGCTTTTTTTGTTGGTTTAAATAAAATACTCATAAGGGTCATTGAACAGGTCAATACAGTACAGATAGCGGCATTTAATCTCAAGAACATATGATGAAATTGACACACACACACACACACACACACACACACAGATAACCCCTCCCCGCCCTAAACTGTAGTTTTCAGAGTGTGTGTGTGTGTGTGTGTGTGTGTGTGTGTGTAGGAACTGGAAGGCGTGCAGGCGCCAGGGGATAAGACAATAAAAACAACGTGTGGCACCACTTTTCTGACTGAGGCCTGTCTGCTGGTGAGAAATCTGTCTGCTGGAGAGAGTGTCTGTCTGTGTCTCTGCTGGTGGGTATCTGTCTGTGTCTGCTGGTGAGGTGTCGTCTGTGGTCTGGTGATAAAAAAGGTGTCTCTCTGATCACAACTTCATGCTACCATCTCCTCTCCCTACCCCTACCCCTCCCTACCCCCTACCCCCCCACCATTATGGACACGCATACAAAAATATCGTCTTTTCTTAAAAAAATAAGCATAATCTTCAACACTGAGACTCATTGAGTACAGGCCATTACCTGTGTATGTGTGTGTGTGTGTGTGTGTGTGTGTGTGTGTGTGTGTGTGTGTGTGTGTGTGTGTGAGTACTGTGCGTGTGTGTGTGTGTGTGTGTGTGTGCGTGTTTGTTTGTAAATAATTATTATGTGTTGACAATACACCATTAGAGACACCGCTGTTTCAATTGCTCCTATATCAAAGCCAGCAACAAAGCGCCAGTATAATCACCAATTACACTATAGTATTCTCACAGGCAGTTAACAGGACTTCTAAAATTATCACCAGTTATAATGTCATATTTACCAGCAGTGGTGAGGTATGGTGACTGGTGACAGCATGTAAATATGATGACTGACGACGTGTTGCGTATGATGACTAAAGTGTATGAAGCAATTTACAAGTATGCATAGGTGACTCAGAATGTGCCTATGTATGTGGTTGCATTACCTATGGTATGCATATATTGATAAGAATATAAAATACCATACCCTAATCATACATGCAGCCAGTAATGAACGCTTGGGGGGATATAAACAGACTATATGGAATCAGGGTGGGTCGGTAAGGTCAGCCAGAAAAATGAGTTAACTGCAGCAATTTATCATGACGGAAAGAATGGGGAGGAGGATTTATCTTGGGGAAGGGATTATATGGGAGGGTTTATTAAGGAGGAGGTTATCTTGGAGAAGTTTATCTTGGGGAAAGGATTATATGAGAAGTGGGGTTATTTTAAGGAGGGGGTTATCTTTGGGGAAGAGGAAGGAGGATAAGAATGCAGTACTGTTCCGTTTCATAGTTTCCGAGTTAATTTATCCATGTAGGATGAACGAGGTAATGCAGGAGGAGCTAAGAGCGGGTTATTCCTGGGAAACAAGGCTCGGAAACAGGAAGCACAGGAAACAGTGTGAGAATGAAAAGCACAGGAAACAACAGAGTAACACAGGCGTTGAAAAGAGCCTTAAAATCTCGGATAACAGCTGAGCAATAGAAGCGCTGGAAAAAAAAAATAAGGCAATGAAAGGTGAAAAGCCCAGCATCACCGAGACAGCGGGAAACAGCAGAACCAGACAACCTTTAGCGGAGCCATCTGCGGGATAAATGTGTTTGAGGATGAGGCGGGTTTTGCCCCCCTCCTGGATCAACCTTCGCCTCTCTCTCCAACGCTGCCGCCCACACTACACCAGGACCTACCACATCTGTTCGTACATACATATATACATAAACATACATAAACATACACACGGTCGTAAAACTGTCATCGTGCCTGTGCCAGCCCTGGAATGATCCCTGAGTTTGGGAAACCTGAGAACTATCGGGTCGTTACCGCGTGTTAATCAGGGCTGTGGGACCCGGGACAGAGTTCACTACCAATAGAAGGCAATCAGCCATCGGGTGCAGAGCTGTTGATCGGAAACCTCTGGCGTTAAGGGACGAACAGACAGACAGACACACAGAGACAGACAGACAGCCCGCTGTACCGCTGCGCTTCCAAGACCACGGGTGTGAAATGATTATGGCACTACCCTCCTCACACACTACCTCCTCCCTCCCCCACACACTACCCTCCTCCCCCCCAACACACACACTACCCCTCCTCCCCAACACACTACCCCTCCTCCCCCACACACTACCCCTCTCCCCCAACATACACTACCCCTCCACCCCACACTACCCCTCCTCCCCAACACACACTACCCCTCCTCCCCCACACACTACCTCCTCCCCAACCACACACTACCCCTCCACCCCAACACACCCCTCCTCCCCCCTACCCTCCTCCCCAACACACACTACCCCTCCCCTCCCCACCCCACCCCCACCAGAATCCCCGACAATCAAATTCAAACAGATCACCAGTTTTCAATTTAGAACCACAAAAAACCTTACAGTTTCAAATCACAGCTGAAACACACAGCAACACGCTTAATGTATGCAATATGACAGGCAGGCGAGATGAAAATATTCACACTGCAGTAACAAAAACAACCAATTTGCAAATGCACATGCAATATTCATTACCTGTATTATACCTGTGACACCTCTCCCTCTCTCTCTCTCTTTCCCACCTGACACTCCTGATAGCTCTGGAACATTCATTAATGGAACATTCACGATAGCTCTAGAACATTCACTATAGCTCTGTAACACTCACGATAGCTCTAGAACATTCACTATAGCTCTGTAACACTCACGATAGCTCTAGAACATTCACGATATCTAGAACATTCACGATAGCTCTTCAACACCCACCACAACAACCAACAACTACGACCCCCCACCACAACAACTCCGACCCCCACCACAACAACTACGACCCCCACCAGAAGAACTATGTACGACCCTCACAAGGATTTTCAGAAGAGTAAATCAGGAACCTCCCGGCAGGTGGACAATTTAATCTCGTGTGAAAAAATAAACACATGACCCAGATGCAGCTCCCACCTCCTCATCCACCTTCATCCACCTACATCCATCTCCTCCACTTTCATCCATGTTCACCTCTACCTTCATCCACTTTCACCTCCCATTTCATCTCCGCCTCACCTTCATCCACTTCACTTCCACCTTCATCCATCTTCACTTTCATTTACATCAATACTCCACCACCTACTCCACAGTTTCATCCATCTCCAAGACCCTCATCACCACTATCCTCCTCCATCCTCCTTCCACCTATCCTTCCTTCCACCCATCCTTTCTCCCCCTCCTAGCTCCCTGCCAGCTGTGCCATCCTCCTCCCCCTCACCCCCCTCTCTCATCTGATCCAACACTATAAGATGAAAAATATCCTTGTATCTTCTCAACAACGATCTGTATATATTTGTGTTGTGTTTGTGTTGTGTTGTGTTGCGTTGTGTTGTGTTGTGTTGTGTTGTGTTGCGTTGTGTTGTGATGCGTTGAGTTGTGTTGTGTTGCGTTGTGTTATGTTGTGTTGCGTTGTGTTGCGTTGTGTTGTGTTGCGTTGTTGTGAGTTGCGTTGTGTTGTGTTGTGTTGCGTTGCGTTGCGTTGTGTTGTGTTGCGTTGTGTTGTGAGTTGTGTTGTGTTGTGTTGCGTTGCGTTGTGTTGCGTTGTGTTGTGAGTTGTGTTGCGTTTCGATAACATTTAACAACATAGATTCACACCGTAACAATAACATCAACACAATCGTAGAATGACGTCATCAGAGTAAACAAAGGGTTGAGTGAGCACAAGAGGAGCTTAACGAAATATGACAAAACGTCTCCTAGAGTTGGCTTCTTCGAGTTGTTTCTGAGAGAGTAATTCTGTAAGATCCAATTAACTTGACCAGCCTCTGATAAGATCAATGTAAGTCTCCAACCTCTCTCTCTCTCTCTCTCTCTCTCTCTCTCTCTCCAATGACAATCTCCGCCACATCCCGACACCAATCAAGGCTCAGTCCAGCCAGGGTCCTGTTATGCATGGTGACGTGGGCCCCAGATCTAATGGGCCCCAGATCTAATGGGTCCTAGATTTAATGGGTACAAGATCTAATGGGCCCTAGATCTAATGGAATAGAGTCCCAATAGGCCCTAATCCTAATAGACCCCTGTAGCTTTGTCAACTTACAAGACATGAGAGAGAGCAAGCAGTGTTGGTGTGATAGCGGCAGTGAGGCTGGCTGGCTGACTTGGCACCGAGCCAGCTTCACAAACACAATCATAAAACCCCTGCAACCCTACACTGTATGGTAAACACACACACACACACACACACACACACACAGACACACACACACACACACACACACACACACACACACACACACAACACACACACACACACACACACACACCTCTCTCTCTCTCTCTCTCTCTCTCTCTCTCTCTTCTCATCAGCGCCAGGTGTCCCCGTAGGCATTTCTGAGAAGCATTATTTCCTGTAAGTGATATGAGTTAATTTACCTCTGTCACAACTCTCAAACACTGTTCTATTTTTTGTAGTAAGAGAATAATTATTTTCACCAGGTAATGTGTAATATAACTTCTGTCATTCCTGTGGTACTTAACATAAACACATATTTACCCTTAAAACACAATCATAAACACATATTTACCCTTAAAACACAATCATAAACACATATTTACCCTTAAAACACAATCATAAACACATATTTACCCTTAAAACACAATTATAAACACATATTTACTTAAAACACAATCATAAACACATTTACCCTTAAAACACAATCCTAAACACATATTTGCCCTTAAACACAATCATAAACACATATTTACCCTTAAAACACAATCATAAACACATATTTACCCTTAAAACACAATCATAAACACACATTTACCCTTAAACACAATCATAAACACATATTTGCCAAAACACAATTATAAACCATATTTACCCTTAAAAACACAATTATAAACACATATTTACCCTTAAAAACACAATCATAAACACATATTTACCCTTAAACACAATTATAAACACATATTTACCCTTAAACACAATTATAAACACATATTTCCCTTAAAACACAATCATAAACACATATTTACCCTTAAAACACAATCATAAACACACATTTACCCTTAAAACACAATCATAAACACATATTTACCCTTAAAACACAATCATAAACACACATTTACCCTAAAACACAATCATAAACACATATTTACCCTTAAAACACAATCATAACCACACATTTACCCTTAAAACACAATCATAAACACATATTTACCATAAAACACAATCATAAACACATATTTACCCTTAAAACACAATCATAAACACATTTCCCTTAAAACACAATTATAAACACATATTTACCCTTAAACACAATCATAAACACATATTTACCCTTAAAACACAATCATAGACACATTTGCCCTTAAAACACAATCATAACACATATTTACCCTTAAAACACAATCATAAACACATATTTACCCTTAAAACACAATTATAAACACACCCTTAAACACAATCATAAACACATATTTACCCTTAAAACACAATCATAAACACACATTTGCCTTAAACACAATCATAAACACATATTTACCCTTAAAACACAATCATAAACACATATTTGCCCTTAAAACACAATCATAAACACACATTTACCCTTAAAAACACAATCATAAACACATATTTACCCTTAAAACACAATCATAAACACACATTACCCTTAAACACAATCATAAACACACATTTACCTTAAAACACAATTATAAACACATATTTGCCCTTAAAACACAATCATAAACACACATTTACCCTTAAACACAATCATAAACACATATTTACCCTTAAAACACAATCATAAACACATATTTACCCTTAAAACACAATCATAAACACATATTTACCCTAAAAACATAATCATAAACACATATTTACCAAACACAAATTTACAAACACAATCTAAAACACATATTTTAAAAACACAATCTAAACACATTTTAAACACAACATAAACATATTTATAAACACACATTCCTAAACACAATCCTAAAACACATATTTACCCTAAAACACAATCATAAACACATATTTACCCTTAAAACACAATCCTAAAACACATATTTACAACATTTACCAAACAGAGACAATGAACTCTGGCACCCGACCTGGTCTTCAACATCCCGAATGACACTGATGATGCCGGGAGTGCCAGCAGGGAGCAGTTGGCACTGGTGGGTGATAGGTGCCACAGTGGGGGGGTGGGGGGGTAGGGAGTGGGAATACACTGTGAAAGCCATAAAGCCAGTTGGTCACGCTCTCCACCGCTTTACCACCGTGTACCTATAACATGACTCAACACCACCCTATGTATATGTGTGTGTGTGGGGGAGGGTAGAATGGTAGTGCCAAGGACAACTGTTTTGTGGCTCAGGATTTCCTTCACAATATGGGGACCAGGTCACAGGATATTGGTATTTGTTTTATAGCGCACGCCACACACACACACACACACACACACACACACACACACACACACACATTCTCTATTCTTTTCTGTAGGGTCACCATTGACTCTACTGTGGATGGTGGAGGAGAGGCCCTTCAGTAAGTCTCTCCAGTCAAGGGGCGCCACTGATTCATGGCTTGAGGTGAAGGCTTAGATAACCCCGATACTGTGTGTGTGTGTGTGTGTGTGTGTGTGTGTGTGTGTGTGTGTGTGTGTGTGTGTGTGTGTGTGTGTGTGTGTGTGTGTGTGTGTGTGTGTGTGTGTGTGTGTGTGTGTGTGTGCGTGTCATCCACTTTCTATAATAACAAGGAATGGGGCTATGTTAATTCTTGGTGCCAATATTTCATAAGTTATGTTACATTACATCAAGTTAGGTTAGGCAGATAAACTTAAGTTGGGTTGGCTAGGTTAGGTTAGGCTAGGCTAAGCTAAGCTGGATTAGGTTGGGTTAGGCTCGGTTAGGTTGGGTTAGGTTAGGTTAGGTTAGGTTAGGTTAGGTTAGGTTGGTTGGGTTGGGTTGGCTAGGTTAGGTTAGGCTAGGTTAGGTTAGGCTAGGTTGGGATTAGGTCAGGTTAGGTTAAATACACTCTTGGTAACTGCTCGCCGCCTTCACCATCTCTTTCATCAAAGTTGCTCTTATCTCAGACGGCTGCCGCAGTATTTACATTTTCATCCCCCAGTAATCATCGTCCACATCCCCGCCGCCCGGCCACTACTGCTGGAGACAACGAGCGCTGGCTGAAGGCTGCTGGAGGGACACACTGATAAAACCTTGGATATACGATGGTTCCTGTGTTAAATTTTTTCCTCGTAACTGGATATTTAACGTCAGGGTTAAATCATCATCGTTAAAGGGTTAAATCATCATCGTCAGAGGGTTAAATAATCGTCATCAAGGTTAAATCATAATCTCATCAAAGGTTAAATCATAATCCTCATCAAAGGTTAAATCATAATCCTCATCAAAGGGTTAAATCATAACCTCATCAAAGGGTAAATCATAATCCTCATCAAAGGTTAAATCATAATCCTCATCAGGGGTAAATCATAATCCTCATCAAAGGTAAATCATAATCCTCATCAAAGGTTAAATCATAATCCTCATCAAAGTTAAATCATAATCCTCATCAAAGGGTTAAATCATAATCCTCATCAAAGGACTACCTAATCCTCATCAAAGGGTTAAATCATAATCCTCATCAAAGGGTTAAATCATAATCCTCATCAAAGGGTTAAATCATAATCCTCATCAAAGGGTTAAATCATAATCCTCATCAAAGGGTTAAATCATAATCCTCATCAAAGGGTTAAATCATAATCCTCATCAAAGGGTTAATCCCAGATACTAAAAAGGAACCTCAAAAGACCTTTCCACTAATCCCTCATAAATAAATAAATAAACAAAAAGACTAATTTAACCCAACTTAACCTAACCTAACTAATCCCAAACTAACCTAACCTAACCTACGACACAAAACCTAAATTCTTAAAAGGAAACGTAAGACATATTTCCCTCGGTCGTAACAGGAGATATGAGAACGTGTCCAAAGTGGTGGTACGGGGTTTGCTTGCTTGTCTAGTGTAAACAATGGCGATTAATGGGTCAATCTCCCCGCGGTGACTGGAGGAGAGAGGCTTCCCTGTATACATACTTTATAGGAAACCAATGACATATGCGTCGTTTATCGATTATCATCCAGCGGCGGCCAGGTAAAGTGTGTGTGTACCTACAATACTGGGGAGAGTTATACACGAGTTTATATTTAAAATTCTTATTACTTTTCCTCCTTCCAAGATTTAAGTAATCATCCAATACTATTATAATTTTGTAGGTAAGGTAAGGTTAGGTTAGATTAGATTAGGTAAGGCAAAGCAAGACTATAGATTAAGTTAGGTTAGGCTAGAGTAGGCTAGATAAGTTAGTTTTGGTAAGGTGAGGTAAGTAAGGTAAGGTAAGGTAAGGTAAGGTAAGGTAAGGTAAGGTAAGGTAAGGTAAGGGAAGGTAGAGATAGTTTACGTCGCTTTGTGTCGTCTGAAAAATAAACGATACAACAGTCGTGTTCCCAATACTTTCCCCGACACAGTAAGTCTGGCGCCGAATAAACTGTCCGCAAACTGCATAGTCGAGTAACCTACAGAGCTCTCTGGCCTAAAGACTTCGGTATCTCTAGCACCCAGGCGCCACCACACACACACACACACACACACACACACAGAGGTATCGTTAACACCCAAGTACCTCATACAAGCAGGTACCACACACAAAGCAGGTCTCCTCCCAGCACCCAGGTATCTCAGGTGGCAACAACGAGCACCAAGGAAGAGGTTACCTGGGAACCTGCACTCAAGTCAACACCTGGATTAAGACCGTCCCTAGCTACCTGGTGATGGGCAGGGAACCATACCATTACCTACTCTCCTCTTCCTCTCCTTCCTTTCTCTTCCTTCCTTCCCTCCCTTTCTTCCCTCTTCATCTCTTTTACAAACCCTTCTCTTCATTCACTCTCTTCCTCACTTTCCACTCTCTACATCATTCTTTCCTCCTACCTCCTTGCCTACCCTCACTCCTCCCTTTATCCCTCCTCCTCACCTCCCTCCCTAAACCCCACTCTCCTCTCTCCCCCATTTCCCCCTTCCTCCCTTCCCTATCTCCTTTATCTCTCCTCACTCCAACCCTGCTGCCTGACATCCTCCCCCCAACCTCTTTCCTCCCCTCTTGTGCATTCACGGAAAAAACTTGTTTCTTTTTCATATTTCACCCCAAAGGGATTCAAGGTCAGCTCTATTCTCCACCCTGACAAAACCCAGGAACCAGGATGTTAAAGTCGACGTGTGTGTGTGTGTGTGTGTGTGTGTGTGTTTTGGTGCTGGTTAAGTAAAAATCAAGGCAGTGCTGACGAACTATCTGTCAGGCTGCCATTGCAGCTTTGCCTGTACACACACACACACACACACACACACACACACACACACACACACACACACACACACACACACTAGCCAGACCGGAGAATTTCAAGCTTGCAGGTGTACATATCATTATGTATTAAGGTACAGGTATTAATAAACGGTCTTCATTACAACAGCTTATACGAACATATCAGGCGATAGTGAAATGTTTACCCTGATGGTGAGTGTTTATCATGACGCAAGATGGTGTGTATGGTGATGTTATTGACTCATGAAGGTGTTATTATGATGCAAGATGGTGTGTATGGTGATGTTATTGACTCATGAAGGTGTTATTATGACGCAAGATGGTGTGTATGGTGATGTTATATTGACTTATGAAGGTGTTATTATGACGCAAGATGGTGTGTATGGTGATGTTATATTGACTCATGAAGGTGTTATTATGACGCAAGATGGTGTGTATGGTGATGTTATATTGACTCATGAAGGTGTTATTATGACGCAAGATGGTGTGTATGGTGATGTTATATTGACTCATGAAGGTGTTATTATGACGCAAGATGGTGTGTATGGTGATGTTATATTGACTTATGAAGGTGTTATTATGACGCAAGATGGTGTGTATGGTGATGTTATTGACTCATGAAGGTGTTATTATGACGCAAGATGGGTGTATGGTGATGTTATATTGACTTATGAAGGTGTTATTATGACGCAAGATGGGTGTATGGTGATGTTATTGACTCATGAAGGTGTTATTAGACAAGATGGGTTATTGTAGGTATGTGATATTGACTCATGAAGGTGTTATTATGACGCAAGATGGTGTGTATGGTGATGTTATATTGACTTATGAAGGTGTTATTATGACACAAGATGGGTGTATGGTGATGTTATATTGACTCATGAATGTGTTATTATGACGCAAGATGGTGTATGGTGATGTTATATTGACTCATGAAGGTGTTATTATGACGCAAGATGGTGTATGGTGATATTATTGACTCCTTAGAAGGTGTTATTATGACGCAAGATGGTGTATGGTGATGTTATATTGACTCATGAAGGTGTTATTATGACGCAAGATAGGTGTATGGTGATGTTATTGACTCATGAAGGTGTTATTCTGACGCAAGATGGTGTATGGTGATGTTATATTGACTCATGAAGGTGTTATTATGACGCAAGATGGTGTATGGTGATGTTATTGACTCATGAATGTGTTATTATGACGCAAGATGGTGTATGGTGATGTTATATTGACTCATGAAGGTGTTATTATGACGCAAGATGGTGTATGGTGATGTTATTGACTCATGAATGTGTTATTATGACGCAAGATAGGTGTATGGTGATGTTATTGACTCATGAAGGTGTTATTATGACGCAAGATGGTGTATGGTGATGTTATTGACTCATGAATGTGTTATTATGACGCAAGATAGGTGTATGGTGATGTTGACTCATGAAGGTGTTATTATGACGCAAGATGGTGTATGGTGATGTTATTGACTCCAGATGTGTTATTATGACGCAAGATAGGTGTATGGTGATGTTATTGACTCATGAAGGTGTTATTATGACGCAAGATGGTGTATGGTGATGTTATATTGACTCATGAAGGTGTTATTATGACGCAAGATGGTGTATGGTGATGTTGACTCATGAAGGTGTTATTATGACGCAAGATAGGTGTATGGTGATGTTATATTGACTCATGAGGTGTTATTATGACGCAAGATAGGTGTATGGTGATGTTATTGACTCATGAAGGTGTTATTCTGACTTTGTTTATTATGGATTAATTTAAGTGTGCGGTAGTGGAGTGTTAGTGAGGTTAGCGCACACGAGGCTAACTGTGATGACTGTTTTTGGGACAAGTCTACAGTGGTGTTAGTGGTGCACACGAAGGTACGACTATCACCACTTGCTGGAAAGGAGGTGGGGGAGAAGAGGGGATGGGGGAGAAGAGGGGGATGGGGGTAGAAGGATGGGGGTAGAAGAGGGATGGAGTAGGGGACAGGAGTGGGAGGGGGGTGGTGGTGGAGGGATGGAGTGGAGGAGGAAGGGGAAGGCCACTAACACACACTAATGCACCAGCCTCCTCGTACTTCACGCCACTACCTCCCCCCCCCACCCCCCCCCGTCACCTATCTCCACACAGACAATGAAATTTATAAACTGCTACCTACACTCGCCGCCTCTTATACACACACATGAACAGTAACATACGCACATCGAGAGTCATAGACATACATGAGCCAAAATATACACACAAGATAGTCATATATATACATGACTCAATATTTTCACACATAGGATCGTATCACACAAGACCAACAATATACACACAAACGGGTTCGTATACATACATAACATAACTAAATTCATACACCATACATCAACGCCACAACCGACCCATCTAACATTATACATACATAATATACATACCTACAATAACCCAACTCAAGTCACACACAATCATACACTATACACAGTCGCCCACCGTCTTGCAGCTGCAGTGCACCTTTACGGAGCCACCTGTCCCAGGGGCTGTCTGCCTCCTCTCTGGCATCCTGTGCACTCCACATTTGGCATTTTTCAGAGCTTAGGTGGTGTGGGTGTGAGGTAGTGTGGGCGTAAGGTGGTGTTGGGGAGGGTGTGGGTGAGGTGGTGTGAGAGTAAGTGAGTGTGTGGGTATAAGGTGGTGAGGTGTAAGGTGGTGTAGGTATAAGGTGGTGTGGGGTAAGGTGGTGTGATTATCCAAGTTAATGATATTATACTGTAGCTACCTGGTGCATATAGAGTGTCTCTCTCTCTCTCTCTCTCTCCTGCTCTTCATCCCTACCGTCTGTTCTCTCATGGTGGTGGGGTTCTGTACCACACACACACACACACACAGTAACCTCTCACATACCACCAATACATAAATCACACATCAATCTACATATCGACCTCCAATAATACATACCTCCATCCACGTCCCCTCACGACCACAGGATTACCAAATACCAAGTAATCTTACCTCATGGGGATTAGTTACCTCAGGTGATTAGTTACCTAGGTGGGATTAGTTACCTCAGGTGGGATTAGTTACCAGGTGCGATTATTACCTGGTGAGTAATAAATTCACGGGGGCACTCGAGAAGGATCACATCTCGGTCAGTGCCAACAACAACCTGTGGCTGACTTCTGACCTCTTGACCTGCGATCTCCCAAAGCTGTGACCTCTGACCTCTTGCTCCCATGTCTTCAAAGCTGTGGCTGACCTCTATCTCCCTTCCAAGCTGTTGCCTGACCTCTTGACCTCCATATCTCCAGAGTCATAGTATTATCTGATTTGTTGTGGTCTTGTCACATCATAAAGAGACCTGAGTGTGTCCTGTGACAAGATGGTTACATGTTAAGGTATAGAATTCTTAGAACTATCCAAAAGTCACATGGGCCTACTTAAGAGCTATAAGCGTGACAGGATGCCATATGAACTCTTTTAAGTGTGACAAAGGACTTCATATCGAGTGTATTGAGTCAAAGTGTAAGGGAAGAACCTCAAAGATTGGTAAAGATGATGAAAAACGTAATTGAAAGCTAAAAGGATGATAAAAACCAGATTATATTATGATATAAAACTAAAAATACTAAGATTACCTAGAAAAAAAAACAGAAGCTAATAAGCGAGAAAAACTTACTATATATATATATATATATATATATATATATATATATATATATATATATATATATATATATATATATATATATATATATATATATATATATATATATATTACGATTGATAAAAACGTTCTTGTAATTGAAAGTCTGGTAAGCACACTGCATAGCTGTAAACAACAAAATACACACACCTTTACCATCATACGTCACTCTGACACACACAATACATCACACACACACACACACACACACACACACACACACTTACATCAAAGCACAGACGTCTCACCCACAGTCATGGGCGTGACAGGTGCATGAAGTGGGTGGCACTCACCTCACTCGATACCTCAGTGCCTACACGTCCTCCTTACCACCACTATCTGTCACCACCATCACTATCCCCACCCCACTACCACCACCACACACACCATCAGTACCCTTCAAACACATCAATTCCTTCACCTATCACCACACATCACACCCTCACTGTCACACCATCAATGACCTTCTCTTCTGTACACACACCACCACTACTACTACGATCACCACTACTACTACACACACAAAACTACACCATTTCCTACCATTTCCAGGTCCCCACACACTGTCTCCTCACACTTCCATTAATTAGATTCCTCTCCCTCTCTCCCTCCATCACCCTCTCCCCCCTTCCCTCCTTCCCATTCTTTCCCTCCCTTCCTCCCCAACCACCCTCTCCTTTATCCTTTACCTTCCCCTCCCTCCCTCATCCTCCTTCTCCTCCATCACCCCCTCCTTCCTCCCTCACCCACCCTCCCCTCCCCGTCCCCCTAACCCCCATCACCCCCCTCCATCACCCCCTCTTCCCTCCCCACCATCGCCCTCTACTCCCCTTACCCCTCTCCTCTTCCTCAGCCTCCTCCACTGCTTTGACAGAAGAGAGTGTTCTCACAGTTCATGAGGCGGGGCTGAGGTCGGCTCACGCCAAATATCGTCGTGTGTGCGGTTGGCGTGACTCCCCTCACCCTCCCCCTAATGGTGGCTGTCGACTCCCTCCACTTATAACAATGCTTATCTACTCTACCACACCTACCGTTAATAACTTCACACCCCACTTACTGTTAAACTACACCCTCTCCAACTACACCCAAAAATCTGATCCACCACACACACTACAATCTACACCCTACACGCTAGTCTCACCTGTCCTTATAATTACCAAAACCTGTACCTCACTGATGACCTACCGCCCACGGTCTTGTAAAGGTGTCTGTGGGCAGGAGGCAGTAGACCAGACATCGCTTCCCCCTCAGCTGGCTGTGAGGCGCCCAGTTTCCTCCGTCCTCAGCTCACGACACCGAAATGTCCAATAACCCCATACCAGAATCAACCAACATATCCTTCACCATCGTCACTACCTTTCTTCACCAATCACCAGATATGTTTTCTTTGAACAATTGGTGAACAGTCATAGAGAACATTTAGTTGGTGTTATTAATTATAGAGAACAAATTGAACAATTGAACTTTTCCATCAGGAAATACCACAGCGATGGTAATCTCAGATTCATGTATTTTAAGTTTCGTTTATTCATTGTTATCTATTATTACCTCTCCCCCCCCTCCTCCGGGTTACATCACCAATCAATAAGGTCTGCCCACTAAGTCGCGCTAGAACATCATTAATTACCAATCTAGAAACTGGCAGGGTGTTGGGGATCCTTGCCTCCACCCCCCTTCCCACTTCTTGACTGTCATCAGACACATCGCCAGGCACGCCACAAAGAACATGCAGGAAACAAGTGATTCAAGACCACCAACTCTCTCATCTCCGCAGACCGCCACAACCAGCCTCACCCCTAACCCACCCGAGGAATCTCCCATTACATTTACACATATATATTTAGACTTGGGCGTGACCAGCGGCGATGCATCAAACAACAGACGGCGTTAAGGATGTCTTAGCTGGAACGCAGCAACAGTGTAAACACCCAGGACAATCAATGGATCACCGCACGTTGCCAAGGCGGAGGAGGAGCGCCAGGCTAACGTTCCTATCTTACACTATTTGTCGTTACTTGTTTCATCAATACAGCATCACCCGCCTGGCTACCTGCAGTGGTATCAGTACATGATACGATCTCAGCGTGACACTGCAACCACCGCCAACTGAGGTCCTTTTCTGTGTTGGAGCCGGCGAGATTGTGATCCATTCTCTTTAACCCAGACGGTAGACTCAGCCCCGCTCAGCACTGGTCAATATCCGGGTCAACACCCCTTCAGTTACACCTTAATTACACAACACTTGTGCATGTTAACACACTCAGGTACAGTAACAGGGCTCAAAGCATTTACGACCACTAGCTTTCACCCAAGTGCCAGTTACCCACTTAGGCATGAAACAACACCAGAGTAAAATATTCAAATACCTTGGATGGTCCTCACGTCACACCTGCAGGACTTGGACTACAATAGATAATATCAATAAACTGACTTACGGGTGTACTGGAGTGGACAACACACCTGCCGTCCACCACCCATCACTGGAACAACAGACCACTCACCTGAAATCAATAAAGAACATTGATCAAATTATTTACACATAAAATATAAGGCACATAATACAACGTTTCCTCTCCTCACTACGTCAGCTGAGAAAAATACAATTTTATCATTCGTTTTCTATACTTCCACATCACTAGGGTGACTATACTACATATTTGTTCAACCATAAACCTAACCCAGTAAAGACAAATACAAATATATTAGAGAATATAAAGAGTTGAATAAAACAATAAGACAATAAGTCACTTTGTGGGGTTTAGTCAAGGATATAAATAATAAAAGATAAATCATTATTTGATTCTTACACGTTTAAAGTAATTAAAACATGGTAAAATTAAAATTACAGACATCACGGTGAAACACACATATATATATATATAACACGAATTACCTGATATTAAGGTAAATTTGAAGAAATGTACATCAACAAATTCTTTCTTGCATTAGGAATTTTAAAGCCCGGATAATATCTTTGTACTCCTGTTTTAAATACTCCAAGTACCAGAGTTTATTAAATAAATTCAATAACCATAAATTATCCAAGGTAACACACAGCTTTTATCTAGATTACAAGAAAGTCAATATATAAGGAACTTGACACACACTAGAAATATCACAGTCCCCCTTACCGATAATTCCATGGAAGAGTGGGTATGGCAACATTCCCACCACAGAAAATGGGCCAAAGCATGTGCACAAAGCTGTTTGACCAATACTCGTCTAATTCTTGTCTTAATCTAATTGTCTTAATATAAAATAAACATGACAAAAACCTGCATTTAAACTATTAGAAAAAAATAAATAAAGAAACAATTACAAAATTTACACAACACGGATATAAAATACTATAATACACAACACACATCCACAAACACTCGATACACAATCACCTACACACACACACACACACACACACACACACACACACACACACACACACACACACAAAAAAATGTAATCAAACCTTCCAAAAAAACGTCTAATAATCCAGATGTCAGTCAGAACCTAGGTACATATGGAAAGACATCATGCAAACTGGCAAAAGTTACAGTCCAATCTGACTAAACCAATAATCTTACATAATTTACAGGATTATGTAATGTTATTCACATAACTGTTCCATGTCGCATTGCCAAATTATCACCTCACCAATTCACTCAGCAAATAAAACTTAACCCTAAAAAAATCTACCTCACGTATCTTGTCCCCAATGCTTTAACCTAATGTGAACCTAACCCATTATTACAGAAATTAACAATAAGTAGAGAAACAGTGGCAGGCAGAGTCCTAAGGTTTATGCACCTGGGTTGACCTTCATAAACACCTGACAGTACCTTATCCCACTATACTGTTAGTACCCACATATCACCATACAAGCCATTTTATATCACTATGTATTGGCATTTTTATCCATATACCATTAAATTTTATGTCACTTTCCTTGACCAGTGCCCCTTATCCTATACTAGTGGTACCATATGCTATACTTGACCAATTACCCCTTATCACTATACTGACCAGTACCCTATCCTATGCCGGCTAGTATTTATATATCCTTATATGGCCAATTTATATCCTTTATAACCCATTAGTACCCATATCACTATACTACAGCCAGTACCCCCTTATCTTTCTAGCGGTAATTACCCCCTTATCCTATACACAATAGTGCCCCTTAATACTATACCTGACCAGTACCATGCTCCTTGTGAACTTTATCACTATACTACTGCGTGGTGCCCCTTAATCACTATTGTTTACCCTACTGCTGGTAGTGCCTTATCACTATACTTGTGAGTGCCCCCTTATCCTTCACTTGATAGTGCCCCCTTATCCACTACTTTATTAAACACCTCTCACTATGTGACCAGTACCCCCCCTTATCCTATACCTGATAATTTCCCATATCACTATACCTGACCAGTGCCCCCTTATCCACTTTCACCTGAGCCAGTACCCCTTATCCTGCAGCCATTTTACCATGCTATACTTCGTAGTACCCCTTATCCCACTATACCTGACCAGTACCCATTATCACTATACTTAATTGCATTTATATCCACTATACCTATTAGTGCCCATAATCACTATGTATTTGATTTTATATCCTATACCGTGGTGCCTATATCACTATGTATTAGTGCCCATATCTCTATTTGAGGTGCACCATCTTTCTCTTGGTGATGCCCACCTTATGCTCACCCCAGGCTGTTTTATATCATATACGCCTAGTAGTGCCTCCAATAACCATATGATGTGCCTACTCTCTCTACGATACATTTTACTTATCACTCTTTATTTAGTGCCCTTATCCTCTCTTGATAGTGCCCCCTTGTCTGTATTAATTTTATATCCTCCTTGCGATAGTGCCACATATGTAATATTGCACCATTAGGTACCCTCTTATCCTACTTCCACTGATAAATTTATATAACATGCCATTAAATTTTATATCTACTATACAATTAATTTTACATATATCACTCTGCATTAGTGCATGTCACTATACAGTTTTATTTCATTGAGTGCCCCCTTATCTTTCTCACCTGAGTAGATTTTGCCATCTTTCTCCTTGTTAATTGCCTATATATAGGCCAGTGCCTTGTCCTGCTGCATTTTACCCACTTCTCTTACAAATGGTGCCCCTTATCACTATGCCTGGTAGTGCCCCTTATCACTATAGCCAGTAGTGCCCTTATCACTACTACCTAGTAGTGCCACATATCCTTATACACCGTGGTGCCACATATCTCTCACCCACAGTAATTTTATATGCTATGTGATGCCCCTTATCACTATAGCCAGTAGAACTTTTATATCTATATTACTGGTAGTGCCTTATCACTGCCTGATGATGCCCCCTTATGCTATGTATTAGTACCCCCTTATCACTATACTTATTAGTACCCCTTATCCTATACTATTCATTTTATATCACCATGCACATTAGTACACTTAATATACACATTTCAGTACCCCTTATCCTTTCTATACCTGTGTACCCCCTTATCTTTCCTTGCTACATTTCATTTTATATCACTATACAATGGTACCCTTATCCCTTTCTCTGGTAAGTACCCTTATCACTGGCCACGTACACTACGTTAGAACAGTCCCCAACAATACGTAGCTTC
>NW_024726118.1:0-20894 GCF_018991925.1 Homarus americanus | reverse complement strand
CTGTGAGATGCAGGTGCTCAGCAGCATCAAAGTTTTATTTTGCCACCTCTGAATTTTAGTGACTATAAATATAAGTCTCCTTGGATCAATATCTGACTTGGAGAACCCTCTTTTTGTCGAATCAGGACAAGGATATTTCGAAACCTTTCTCCTCTTTTGGGTTATATTGTGACATTCAACCAGATTGAGGTTTGGTGCTGGAAAGCCAATGTAACAGATAATGGATGAGGAAAGGTCTGAGTTTATTAGCTGTCATAGCAACTAAGACTCATACATCTCTGTTATTAGTGGTAAACCCTTGACCTTCAGACCCCTCTCACAGGTTGTGATGGGGAGAGCTGTACAATTTTCACCTCCTCCTCCTCCTCCAACTAATACAGTCCCTCTGCCTCTCCTCCAACTAATACAGTCCCTCTGCCTCTCCCCCAACTAATAGTCCCTCTGCCTCTCCTCCAACTAATACAGTACCTCTGCCTCTCCCCCAACTAATACAGTCCCTCTGCCTCTCCCCCAACTAATACAGTCCCTCTGCCTCTCCCCCAACTAATACAGTACCTCTGCCTCTCCCCCAACTAATACAGTACCTCTGCCTCTCCTCCAACTAATACAGTCCCTCTGCCTCTCCTCCAACTAATACAGTCCCTCTGACTCTCCCCCAACTAATACAGTCCCTCTGCCTCTCCTCCAACTAATACAGTCCCTCTGCCTTTCTTTTCACCACATCCAACATGCCAGTCCTTCACTGGACTTAAGGTAATGTGCTATATTTAACTGATTAATTCATATTGATTTGATTTACTGTATCTTATTTTGCTAGTACAGTACTGTGTCATTATTATTATTAATAAGTATATTAATTGGTGGTTTGATAACTATGTACAGTATTTATGATTTTTTTTAGATGTGGTTTTTCATTTGCATCTGGGGACAGATTAATTATTAATTTCATTGTTTCAATATGGTTAATTGATCTTGTTTACAAACATCTAGTTTACAAACACATTTCAGGAACACATCAAGTTGTAAACCAGGGACTGCTTGTACTTGATGGGTATTGTTGACCCATTTCTGCTTTGAAATAGGATTTGAAAGATAAATATTTAAATAAGTTCTTGAATTTTTCATTATTGTGACAACAGTGTTAAAGAACTACAGAACCGTTGGCTCTACTTTCAATTATCTACCATCCAACATTAGAAGGACCACAGGAAAAGTGTACTTGGACAAGAAATAATGACTTTTATTTAATTTTTTCTTCTTCTTCAGGCACCTTGGATATTGCAACTCACTGATCCGGAGCCAAACGATCGACCGTCAGCTTATGAAGTATTGGAGTCAACATTGTTTAAAATTCCAAAATTGGAAAGATCGCCTAAAAAATTGCCAATGGAAAAATCTGATGAGATTTACCAAAAAAATGCTGAGATTGCAAAGTTGAAGGAAGAAAATTTAAAGCAGAAGGAAATAATTGCTCAGTTACAACAGGAAATTGAAAATATGAAGATTGAAATTAATAACAAATGAAAAGCATCCAGAATAATTAATCACTGTATTCATTTTAAATCTGAATCAATTCAATTTGTTTCTGAAAAAAATTCTTTTCTCTCAAAAATGGGGAAAATTTGAACACAGCCTTAATCTTTAAACTAAGGTCTTTAGGCACATAAGGTTAGTAATTACACTAGACCATCGGCAAATACTAAAAATTATGGGAGATACATTCTCTCTCTCGGTCCGAGTCATTGTTGTATGTTTAATGACATCCATATACATATGCGTACTGTATATATATATAAGCAGAAGATCTCGTGATTCCCATTTGCTTCAGAGTCAACCAGTTTAAGTCTTTTACCTCCATATTTAGTGAAAACCCTGGTTTATTAGAAGAGCACTGGATTCCAGGTAAATTACTACTAAATAGTAGCTGGTTTGGAGTTAACTTCAGCTCTGAGATATGAAACAATATACAGTAGTAGTTCTGAAGACTACTGTGGCAACATATCAAAATGTATTTTTTCATGGCAGTCCACATGCAAAATACAGGATGACAAGTTTTTATCATGGCGGCAGGTCACAATACATAACAGCAGTGAAGAACATAGTTCAATATTTTCTGTAACATCAATTCTTTACTAATTGTAGCAGCATTTCAAAAGCTGGTAATATGAGAAGCTATATGCAACAGCAGACCATTTGCTAAATTCATCATCAAGTAAAGAGTTATGTACAGTACAGCTAAGAGTCAGCTGACACAGCACAAGCTAAGATACAATACACAGTCAGTAACTAACAGAAAGTCAAGACCTTGATTGCAGTAGAAAGTGAAGGGCAGTTACAACATCATTTCAAAAATTGGTTATGGTACCAAGTTAGGGTCATTAATGGGACTGCAGCTACAGGATATGGTAGCAAGTTAGGGTCATTAATGGGACTGCAGCTACAGGTTATGAGTTGTGTATGATAGTAGGTCTTGAAATAGATGATATTTAGTCAAAATACAGCTGATTGTATTTTAACTGCAGGTGCAAGATTTGAATTATAATTAAAGCAGCAGGTTCCCAACTTCATCTATTTGTTAGCTAAATGAAGCAGCAAAAGTAGAACAGTGTACAATCAAAACTACGGCATAAGAATAGTGGGGTTTCCACTAATCTGAGAATTACCATTTGACACTAGTGGCAGATCTATATTTATTGTAGGGGGTTTAAGTTTATTTTTTATTGTTTATGCAATTCATAAAGTTATAAAAGGGTAAATATAAAATGATGTACAGTTTTCATAGTCTGGGCTAAATCCTCATAGCAGCAAAGTTTTCCCTGGAAACAACAATAGTCACTCATTGTATGAAGTGACATCAACAGTTACATTTCACCAAAAAAATAAAAAATAAAAAAAAATAAAAAAAGATTATCAGAAGTGTGAAAAAATATTCTTGGATTTTTATCATGATTTAGGATTACTATGTGATTTGATTGTTATTCGCTCAAACATGAAATGAGTTGTGTTTGTGATTTTATGTAGTGTTATGGGAAGGTTTGATAGTGAGGTCTCTGAATCCACTTTTGATCTGCCACTGGACATAAATTGTTCCTATTGGTTTATTCCAAGTGTCATGTTGTGATGAGTTCAGGATCTGTTTAACAAGTTCAGAACCCCTGTATGTACAGTCCTTTGTTATTGTTTTTTGTAATATATCTCAGTTCATGAGTTAATTCCCCTTACAAGTGAACAAATTGTAAATATGTAATGACATATAATTCACCACTTTGGAGGTTAGAAAAAATGTAAGCCTTATCTCTCAGTTAAGTTTGAAATCATTTGCAGATAATGTACTGTACTTCTAATTCAAGGTTATTTTAGCAAAATGTAAACTTAATATATATATATATATATAAGATATATATATATATATATATATATATATATATATATATATATATATATATATATATATATATATAGCAGTATATATATATATATATATATATACTGTATATATATATATATATATATATATATATATATATATATATATATATATATATATATATATATATATATATATATATATTATATTTTTATATGTGTGTGTGTGTGTCTGTGTGTATGCATATGCATATATATATATATATATATATATATATATATATATATATATATATATATATATATATATATATATATATATATATATATATATATATATATATATATATATATATATTATATATATATATATATATATACATATATATATACATACACGTATATATATTCCTTTGGTTACATGTACAGTACATGCATAAGGTTATGCATTGGTTATTATTATTATTCCTATTATCATCACATTGTAATTATACAGTATTTGGATGGGAGGGCAAATTTATGGTTGTAATCATGGTAACTGAGAGACATGATATATTTGTCAAGTTTGTGCATAATTATAAAGTTCCTTTATCGTGCTAGAAGAGTATTTGGAAGATTTCTTATATCATGTACTGTAAAAAGCAGAATTGTTGTTCAGTCACTTCAGTATAAGTCATTACTATTGTTGAAGTACTCCTAATTGGTCTTATTAAGTCAATATACTACTAATAACAAATACCAAAAATAGTGCTTTATATGATGCATGTTAATTTGTTTGTAAATACAAGTAGGACTCTGGTCTTTGTATCTTTTTCTGTACCTTTGCTTACCAGATTTGTTATTTATGATATTCATTATGTTTATTCCATTGTCTTTTGTGTGGGAAGGTCAAAGGGGACAAATCTAAACAAGGAAATAATAAATGAGTAATGCAAGACAAGTCTACAATGTGAGAGGAAAGGCTTGTTCATATTTTCCACTTACTTACACTGTTGATCTATAATGCTTTATATTAATTATTCTAAAGTACTGTTGTTGTTTTTTTATTCATTTAGCTAAGGGCTGAAGGAGCATTTGTTATGTCTTTAGTATCCATAGGCTCTTGTGTTTCTGTCCATGGTTTACCTTAACATTTTCAGGGCCAGTTAAGCTCTTGATGGTTTTGACAAGTTACAGGCATTCCCTGATTTAAAAAAAAGGGTTCCTTTCCAGAAGTTTTTCATAAATCAATATTTTATCAGTCAGACCCCATTTTCATATTTTTAGACTTATTTATACAAGCTAAGATACATTCATATGAAAAAAATCTTTCCAAAAACATCTTAAAATGCCACAACACATGTGTTAATGAAAAATTTTGGCGTACACAATGATTATAAACCAAAATTAAACATAAGTGAAATACAATACAGTACTGTAGTACTGTACACATACTCCAAAAAGAATCTGCAAGGTGTGGTTCAATGAATTTCAAAATGAACACCACGACTCCTGTTGTCTTGGTAGGGTTGTCAAAATCCATATTGTCTTGTACTAAATCATTTAAGATACTTTTTGAAGTGAGCATACTGTATATGTTGTACGGTAGGATCTCAAGTTCAGCGAGTTTTAGATTCGTGATTCATATGTTTCGCGTCACTAAAAATTTCCAGCCTCCCAAGAATAGCGATTTTCATTACCAGTTTCGCGAGTCTTTTTTGAGAGGACAGTGCACATTGTTATGGTCTTTTGTTATCCGTCCACCCGCCGAGTGTTTTTTGTTTACTGCGTAACGGCAGTTAGTTTGAATGAGCGAGTGGTGCAGTGACCCTGGATTATATAACCCATTGTGATTGCATTTCGTGAGATTCTTGTTTAACTTAACAATTCTTGTGCATTAATGAGGAGTGAAGTGCTTAATGTAAATGTCGGGAGCGGTTCTGGTGGTAATGATGGCTGTAGAGAAGGTCACAAGGAAAGCCCCAAGCCAAGTGTGACAACCCTAGGGTTGCCAGCGCCCTTAGCAGGGCCCATGGGGGCGCCGCCGTGTCTGTGAGGGTCCCTAGGAGTGTTGCTGTCCCTGTGGGGGTCCCTAGGAATGTTGCTGTCCCTGAGAGGCCCATGGAAGCTCGGCTGTTCCTGGAGGAGCCTCTGAGGATGCCGTCTTCCCTGAGAAGGCCCCTAGGATTGCCGGTGTCCCTAAGAGCACCCGTGCAGGATCCAGCGCCCCTGACAGGTCCCCTGTGGGCACAGCCGACCCTGAGAGGGCCCTGGTGGCGCCTCCGTGCCTGGCATGGCCAAATGACCCTCATAGGGATAGCGGCGACCTCAGCTTCCCTTACAGGGACGGGGGCGCCTTCAGGGATGTTCCCAGGGACGGCGACGCCCCCAGGAACCCTGCCACAGCGGTGGTGTCTTCAGGGGCCCTTCCAGAGGCGGTGTCTCCCCCAGGGTCCTTCCATGGGACGCCACTGACCCCCAAGGACCCTGCCAGGGACTGTAGCGCCCCTATGGACCCTCCTAGCGCCCGCAATGCTGCTAAGGGCCCTCCTAGTCACAGTGGGTGCCTTTCCAGGGGCGGCAGGGTCTCTGCCAGGGGCGACGGCGCCCCCAGGGGCCCTTCCACATGCGGCATTGCCCCAAAAAATTCATAGTTTTGTCGTACATTTTGCATTCGTCCAGTAATCCCTTATTTAACTGTGATTGGTGGAGCAAGATGTAACGTCATCAAATTACAGCCAATAGGAGAACAGAGCAATCAGTCAGCACAACACCCCAACTTATTCTCAGTTGTTAGATATTTACTCTCGTTTCACTATTTAAATTCTGGGAGATATGACGTTAAATAAAAATGCACTTCCCATCGCATTTTCAGTATTATCGCAACCTGACCAATAAAAAGGAGAATAAATATCCAACAGCAAAACATAAGTTGGGGTGTTGTGCTAATTGATTGCTCTGTTATCCTATTGGCTGTAATTTGATGACGTTACCTCTTATTTCACCAATCACAGTTATGTAAGAGATTACTGGAAGAATGCAATATGTTCAACACCACTATCCATTGTTTTGCGGCGCCGCCTCCCCTAGGAGGACCTATTGTGAGCCACAGGCCTTGACAGGGTCCATGGGAGCAGTGGCGCCCCATAAAGAGGCCTGGGGAGAGCCACCGCTTCTGGAAGGGCCCCTAAAGACGCCACGCCGCTAGCAGGGCTTCTGGGAGCACCACGGTCCCTAGGAACGTTCTTGGAGGCGCCCCCGTCCCTTGAAAAACCCCTGGGGTCACCGCTGTCCCTGGGAGGGCCCCTTGGGACGCCAGCGCCCCTAGCAGGGCCTATGGGGGCACCGCCGTGTCAGTGAGGGTCCCTAGGAGCGTTGCCGTCCCTGAGAGGCCCATGGAAACTCGGCTGTTTCTGGAGGAGCCCCTGAGAATGCCGCCTTCCCTGAAAAAGCCTCTAGGATTGCCGTTGTCCCTAAGAGCGCCCGTGCAGGATCGAGCGCCCCTGAAAGGTCCCCTGGGGGCACCGCCGACCCTGAGAGGGCCCTGGTGTCGCCTCCGTGCCTGGCATGGCCAAGTGACCCTCATAGGGAGAGTGGCGATCTCAGCTTCCCTTACAGGGACGGGGGCGCCTTCAGGGATGTTCCCAGGGACGGCGACGTCCCCAGGGGCTCTACCATAGGGGTGGCACCTTCACGAGCCCTTTAGAGGTGGTGTCTCCCCCAGGGTACCTCTTTGGGGCGCCACTGCATACAATTACCCTTCCAGGGGCTGCAGTGCCCCTATGGGCCCTCCTAGGGCCGGCGGCGCTGCTATGGGCCCTGCTAGTGGCAGTGGGTGCCTTTCCAAGGGCGGCAGGTTCTATGCCATGGAAGACGGCGCCCAGATGCCCTTCCACATGCGGCATCGCCCCAAAAACATCATAGTTTTGTCGTACATTTTGCATTCGTCCAGTAATCCCTTACTTAACTGTGATTGGTGGAGTAGGATGTAACGTCATCAAATTACAGCCAATAGGAGAACAGAGCAATTAGTCAGCGCATCACCCCAACTTATGCTTTGCTGTTGGATATATATTCTCGTTTCACTATTTAAATTCTGGGAGACATGATGTTAAATAGATATGCACTTCCCATCGCATTTTCAGTATTATCGCAACCTGACCAATAAAAAGGAGGAGAAATATCCAACAGCAAAACATAAGTTGGGGGCGTTGTGCTAATTGATTGCTGTTTTCCTATTGGCTGTAATTTGATGACGTTACCTCTTATTTCACCAATCACAGTTATGTAAGAGATTACTGTAAGAATGCAATATATACGACACCACTATCAATTGTTTTGGGGCGCTGCCTCCCCTAGGAGGACCTATTGTGAGCCACAGGCCTTGACAAGGTCCCTGGGAGCAGTGGCGTCCCATAAAGAGGCCTGGGGGGAGCCACCGCCTCTGGAAGGGCCCCTAAAGATGCCACGCCGCTAGCAGGGCCTCTGGGAGCACCACGGTCCCTAGGAACGTACCTGGAGGCACCCCTGTCCCTTGAAAAACCCCTGGGATCACCGCTGTCCCTGTGAGGGCCCCTCGGGTCGCCAGCGCCCCTAGCAGGGCCCATGGGGGCGCCGCCGTGTCTGTGAAGGTCCCTAGGAGCGTTGCTGTCCCTGAGAGGCTCATGTAAATTCAGCTGTTTCTGGAGGAGCCCCTGAGAATGCCACCTTCCCTGAAAACGCCTCTAGGATTGCCATTGTCCCTAAGAGCGCCTCTGGTGAATCCAGCGCCCCTGGTGGATCCAGCGCCCCTGAGAGGTCCCCTGGGGGCACCGCCGATCCTGAGAGTGGCCCTGGGGGCACTTCCCTGCCAGGCATGGCTAAGTGACCCTCACAGGGATGACGTCGATCCCAGGGTCCCTTACAGGGACGGAAAGGCCTTCAGGAGCGTTCCCAGGGACGGCGACGTCCCCAGGGGCTCTACCACAGCGGTGGTACGTTCAGGAGCCCTTGAGAGGTGGTGTCTCCACCAGGGTACCTCTTTGGGGCGCCACTGCATACAATTACCCTTCCAGGGGCTGCGGTGCCCCTATGGGCCCTCCTAGGGCCGGCGGCGCTGCTATGGGCCCTGCTAGTCGCAGTGGGTGCCTTTCCAGGGGCGGCAGGGTCTCTGCCAGGGGCGACGGCGCCCCCCAGGGCCCCTTCCACATGCGGTATCGCCTCAAAAACTTCATAGTTTTGTCGTACATTTTGCATTCGTCCAGTAATCCCTTACTTAACTGTGATTGGTGGAGCAAGATGTTACGTCATCAAATTACAGCCAATAGGAGAACAGAGCAATGAGTCAGCACAACACCCCAACTTATGCTTTGCTGTTGGATATGTATTCCCGTTTCACTATTTAAATTCTGGGAGATATGACGTTAAATAAAAATGCACTACTTCCCATCGCATTTCAAACTGCTCTTGTTTTCCTATTGACTGTAATTTGATGACGTAACTCCTCGTATTTCACCAATCACAGTTATGTAAGAGATTACTGCAAGAATGCAATATACGACACCACTATCCATTGTTTTGGGAGCCGCCCCCTCTAGGAGGACCCATTAGACCCACAGGCCTTGGATAGGGTCCCTGGGAGCAGTGGCGTCCCATAAAGAGGCCTGGGGGAGCCACTGCCTCTGGAAGGGCTCCCAAAGATGCCACGCCGCTAGCAGGGCCTCTGGGAGGGCCTGTGGGAGCACCACGGTCCCTAGGAACGTACCTGGAGGCACCCCCGTCCCTTGAAAAACCCCTGGGTTCACCGCTGTCCCTGTGAGGGCCCCTCGGGTCGCCAGCGCCCCTAGCAGGGCCCATGGGGGCGCCGCCGTGTCAGTGAGGGTCCTTAGGAGCGTTGCCGTCCCTGAGAGGCTCATGTAAAATCGGCTGTTTCTGGAGGAGCCCCTGAGAATGCCGCCTTCCCTGAAAAAGCCTCTAGGATTGCCATTGTCCCTAAGAGCGCCTCTGGTGAAACCAGTGCCCCTGGAGGATCCAGCGCCCCTGGCAGGTCTCCTGGGGGCACCGCCGACCCTGAGAGTGGCCCTGGGGGCGCTTCCCTGCCAGGCATAGCTAAGTGACCCTCACAGGGATGACGTCGATCCCAGGGTCCCTTACAGGGACGGAAAGGCCTTCAGGAGCGTTCCCATGGACGGCGACGTCCCTAGGGGCTCTACCACAGCGGTGGCACGTTCAGGGGCCCTTCAGAGGTGGTGTCTCCCCCAGGGTACCTCTTTGGGGCGCCACTGCATACAATTACCCTTCCAGGGGCTGCGATGCCCCTATGGGCCCTCCTAGGGCCGGCAGCGCTGCTATGGGCCCTGCTAGTGGCAATGGGTGCCTTTCCAGGGGCGGCAGGGTCTCTGCCAGGGGCGACGGCGCCCCCCAGGGCCCCTTCCACATGCGGCATCGCCTCAAAAACTTCATAGTTTTGTCGTACATTTTGCATTCGTCCAGTAATCCCTTACTTAACTGTGATTTGTGGAGCAAGATGTTACGTCATCAAATTACAGCCAATAGGAGAACAGAGCAATCAGTCAGCACAACACCCCAACTTATGCTTTGCTGTTGGATATATATTCTCGTTTCACAATTTAAATTCTGGGAGATATGACGTTAAATAAAAATGCACTACTTCCCATCGCATTTTCAGTATTATCGCAACCTGACCAATAAAAAGGAGAATAAATATCCAACAGCAAAACATAAGTTGGGGTGTTGTGCTAATTGATTGCTTGTTTTCCTATTGGCTGTAATTTGATGACGTTACCTCTTATTTCACCAATCACAGTTATGTAAGAGATTACTGTAAGAATGCAATATATACGACACCACTATCCATTGTTTTGGGGAGCCGCCTCCCCTAGGAGGACCTATTGTGAGCCACAGGCCTTGACAGGGTCCCTGGGAGCAGTGGCGTCCCATAAAGAGGCCTGGGGGGAGCCACCGCCTCTGGAAGGGCCCCTAAAGATGCCACGCCGCTAGCAGGGCCTCTGGGAGGGCCTGTGGGAGCACCACGGTCCCTAGGAACGTACCTGGAGGCACCCCCGTCCCTTGAAAAACCCCTGGGATCACCGCTGTCCCTGTGAGGGCCCCTCGGGTCGCCAGCGCCCCTAGCAGGGCCCATGGGGGCGCCGCCGTGTCAGTGAGGGTCCCTAGGAGCGTTGCCGTCCCTGAGAGGCTCATGTAAATTCGGCTGTTTCTGGAGGAGCCCCTGAGAATGCCGCCTTCCCTGAAAAAGCCTCTAGGATTGCCATTGTCCCTAAGAGCGCCTCTGGTGAATCCAGTGCCCCTGGTGGATCCAGCGCCCCTGGCAGGTCCCCTGGGGGCACCGCCGACCCTGAGAGTGGCCCTGGGGGCGCTTCCCTGCCAGGCATGGCTAAGTGACCCTCACAGGGATGACGTCGATCCCAGGGTCCCTTACAGGGACGGAAAGGCCTTCAGGAGCGTTCCCAGGGACGGCGACGTCCCCAGGGGCTCTACCACAGCGGTGGCACGTTCAGGGGCCCTTCAGAGGTGGTGTCTCCCCCAGGGTACCTCTTTGGGGCGCCACTGCATACAATTACCCTTCCAGGGGCTGCGGTGCCCCTATGGGCCCTCCTAGGGCCGGCGGCGCTGCTATGGGCCCTGCTAGTGGCAATGGGTGCCTTTCCAGGGGCGGCAGGGTCTCTGCCAGGGGCGACGGCGCCCCCCAGGGCCCCTTCCACATGCGGCATCGCCTCAAAAACTTCATAGTTTTGTCGTACATTTTGCATTCGTCCAGTAATCCCTTACTTAACTGTGATTGGTGGAGCAAGATGTTACGTCATCAAATTACAGCCAATAGGAGAACAGAGCAATCAGTCAGCACAACACCCCAACTTATGCTTTGCTGTTGGATTCCCGTTTCACTATTTAAATTCTGGGAGATATGACGTTAAATAAAAATGCACTTCCCATCGCATTTTCAGTATTATCGCAACCTGACCAATAAAAAGGAGAATAAATATCCAACAGCAAAACATAAGTTGGGGTGTTGTGCTAATTGATTGCTCTGTTTTCCTATTGGCTGTAATTTGATGACATTACCTCTTATTTCACCAATCACAGTTATGTAAGAGATTACTGGAAGAATGCAATATATACGACACCACTATCCATTGTTTTGGGGAGCCGCCTCCCCTAGGATGACCTATTGTGAGCCACAGGCCTTGACAGGGTCCCTGGGAGCAGTGGCGTCCCATAAAGAGGCCTGGGGGGAGCCACCGCCTCTGGAAGGGCCCCTAAAGATGCCACGCCGCTAGCAGGGCCTCTGGGAGGGCCTGTGGGAGCACCACGGTCCCTAGGAACGTACCTGGAGGCACCCCCGTCCCTTGAAAAACCCCTGGGATCACCGCTGTCCCTGTGAGGGCCCCTCGGGTCGCCAGCGCCCCTAGCAGGGCCCATGGGGGCGCCGCCGTGTCAGTGAGGGTCCCTAGGAGCGTTGCCGTCCCTGAGAGGCTCATGTAAATTCGGCTGTTTCTGGAGGAGCCCCTGAGAATGCCGCCTTCCCTGAAAAAGCCTCTAGGATTGCCATTGTCCCTAAGAGCGCCTCTGGTGAATCCAGTGCCCCTGGTGGATCCAGCGCCCCTGGCAGGTCCCCTGGGGGCACCGCCGACCCTGAGAGTGGCCCTGGGGGCGCTTCCCTGCCAGGCATGGCTAAGTGACCCTCACAGGGATGACGTCGATCCCAGGGTCCCTTACAGGGACGGAAAGGCCTTCAGGAGCGTTCCCAGGGACGGCGACGTCCCCAGGGGCTCTACCACAGCGGTGGCACGTTCAGGGGCCCTTCAGAGGTGGTGTCTCCCCCAGGGTACCTCTTTGGGGCGTCACTGCATACAATTACCCTTCCAGGGGCTGCGGTGCCCCTATGGGCCCTCCTAGGGCCGGCGGCGCTGCTATGGGCCCTGCTAGTGGCAATGGGTGCCTTTCCAGGGGCGGCAGGGTCTCTGCCAGGGGCGACGGCGCCCCCCAGGGCCCCTTCCACATGCGGCATCGCCTCAAAAACTTCATAGTTTTGTCGTACATTTTGCATTCGTCCAGTAATCCCTTACTTAACTGTGATTGGTGGAGCAAGATGTTACGTCATCAAATTACAGCCAATAGGAGAACAGAGCAATCAGTCAGCACAACACCCCAACTTATGCTTTGCTGTTGGATATGTATTCCCGTTTCACTGTTTAAATTCTGGGAGATATGACATGACGTTAAATAAACCATGCACTTCCCATCGCATTTTCAGTATTATCGCAACCTGACCAATAAAAAGGAGAATAAATATCCAACAGCAAAACATAAGTTGGGGTGTTGTGCTAATTGATTGCTCTGTTTTCCTATTGGCTCTAATTTGATGACGTTACCTCTTATTTCACCAATCACAGTTATGTAAGAGATTACTGGAAGAATGCAATATATACGACACCACTATCCATTGTTTTGGGGAGCCGCCTCCCCTAGGAGGACCTATTGTGAGCCACAGGCCTTGACAGGGTCCCTGGGAGCAGTGGCGTCACATAAAGAGGCCTGGGGGAGCCACCGCCTATGGAAGGGCCCCTAAAGATGCCACGCCGCTAGCAGGGCCTGTGGGAGCACCACGGTCCCTAGGAACGTACCTGGAGGCACCCCCGTCCCTTGAAAAACCCCTGGGATCACCGCTGTCCCTGTGAGGGCCCCTCGGGTCGCCAGCGCCCCTAGCAGGGCCCATGGGGGCGCCGCCGTGTCAGTGTGCGTCCCTAGGAGCGTTGCCGTCCCTGAGAGGCTCATGTAAATTCGGCTGTTTCTGGAGGAGCCCCTGAGAATGCCGCCTTCTCTGAAAAAGCCTCTAAGATTGCCATTGTCCCTAAGAGCGCCTCTGGTGAATCCAGTGCCCCTGGTGGATCCAGCGCCCCTGGCAGGTCCCCTGGGGGCACCGCCGACCCTGAGAGTGGCCCTGGGGGCGCTTCCCTGCCAGGCATGGCTAAGTGACCCTCACAGGGATGACGTCGATCCCAGTGTCCCTTACAGGGACGGAAAGGCCTTCAGGAGCGTTCCCAGGGACGGCGACGTCCCCAGGGGCTCTACCACAGCGGTGGCACGTTCAGGGGCCCTTCAGAGGTGGTGTATCCCCCAGGGTACCTCTTTGGGACGCCACTGCATACAATTACCCTTCCAGGGGCTGCGGTGCCCCTATGGGCCCTCCTAGGGCCGGCGGCGCTGCTATGGGCCCTGCTAGTGGCAATGGGTGCCTTTCCAGGGGCGGCAGGGTCTCTGCCAGGGGCGACGGCGCCCCCCAGGGCCCCTTCCACATGCGGCATCGCCTCAAAAACTTCATAGTTTTGTCGTACATTTTGCATTCGTCCAGTAATCCCTTTCTTAACTGTGATTGGTGGAGCAAGATGTTACGTCATCAAATTACAGCCAATAGGAGAACAGAGCAATCAGTCAGCACAACACCCCAACTTATGCTTTGCTGTTGGATTCCCGTTTCACTATTTAAATTCTGGGAGATAAGGCGATTTAAATAAAAATGCACTTCCCATCGTGCATTTTCAGTATTATCGCAACTCGACCATTGTAAAAGGAGAATAAAATATCCAACAGCAAATATAAAGTTAGGGTGTTGTGTTACTGATTGTTTGTTTTTCTTGAGTTGGCTGTAATTTGATGACGCATTTCTTATTTCACCAATCGCTAAAGTTATGTAAGAGATTACTGAATGCAATATATACGACACCACTATCCATTGTTTTGGGGAGCCGCCTCCCCTAGGATGACCTATTGTGAGCCACAGGCCTTGACAGGGTCCCTGGGAGCAGTGGCGTCCCATAAAGAGGCCTGGGGGGAGCCACCGCCTCTGGAAGGGCCCCTAAAGATTCCACGCCGCTAGCAGGGCCTCTGGGAGGGCCTGTGGGAGCACCACGGTCCCTAGGAACGTACCTGGAGGCACCCCCGTCCCTTGAAAAACCCCTGGGATCACCGCTGTCCCTGTGAGGGCCCCTCGGGTGGCCAGCGCCCCTAGCAGGGCCCCCGGGGGCGCCGCCGTGTCAGTGAGCGTCCCTAGGAGCGTTGCCGTCCCTGAGAGGCTCATGTAAATTCGGCTGTTTCTGGAGGAGCCCCTGAGAATGCCGCCTTCTCTGAAAAAGCCTCTAGGATTGCCATTGTCCCTAAGAGCGCCTCTGGTGAATCCAGTGCCCCTAGTGGATCCAGCGCCCCTGGCAGGTCCCCTGGGGGCACCGCCGACCCTGAGAGTGGTCCTGGGGGCGCTTCCCTGCCAGGCATAACTAAGTGACCCTCACAGGGATGACGTCGATCCCAGAGTCCCTTACAGGGACGGAAAGGCCTTCAGGAGCGTTCACAGGGACGGCGACGTCCCCAGGGGCTCTACCACAGCGGTGGAACGTTCAGGGGCCCTTCAGAGGTGGTGTCTCCCCCAGGGTACGTCTTTGGGGCGTCACTGCATACAATTACCCTTCCAGGGGCTGTGGTGCCCCTATGGGCCCTCCTAGGGCCGGCGGCGCTGCTATGGGCCCTGCTAGTGGCAATGGGTGCCTTTCCAGGGGCGGCAGGGTCTCTGCCAGGGGCGACGGCGCCCCCCAGGGCCCCTTCCACATGCGGCATCGCCTCAAAAACTTCATAGTTTTGTCGCACATTTTGCATTCGTCCATTAATCCCTTACTTAACTGTGATTGGTGGAGCAAGATGTTACGTCATCAAATTACTGCCAATAGGAGAACAGAGCAATCAGTCAGCACAACACCCCAACTTATGCTTTGCTGTTGGATATGTATTCCCGTTTCACTGTTTAAATTCTGGGAGATATGACATGACGTTAAATAAACCATGCACTTCCCATCGCATTTTCAGTATTATCGCAACCTGACCAATAAAAAGGAGAATAAATATCCAACAGCAAAACATAAGTTGGGGTGTTGTGCTAATTGATTGCTCTGTTTTCCTATTGGCTCTAATTTGATGACGTTACCTCTTATTTCACCAATCACAGTTATGTAAGAGATTACTGGAAGAATGCAATATATACGACACCACTATCCATTGTTTGAGGGAGCCGCCTCCCCTAGGAGGACACCTATTATTGTGACCACAGGCCTTGACAGGGTCCTAGAACAGTGGCGTCCCATAAAGAGCCTGGGGAGGCCACGCCTCTGGAAGGGCCTAAGATGCCACGCCCGCTAAGGGCCTCTGGGAGGCCTGTGGGAACTACAGGTCCCTAAGACCTACCTGGAGGCACCGTCCCTTGAAAAACCCTGGGATCACCACTTCTGTCCCTGTGGGGGCCCCTCGGGTCGCCAGCGCCCCTAGCAGGGCCCATGGGGGCGCCGCCGTGTCTGTGAGGGCCCCCTAGGAGCGTTGCCGTCCCTGAGAGGCCCATGGAAACTAAGCAGTTTCTGGAGGAGCCCCTGAGAACGCCACCTTTCCTGAGAATTCCCCTAGGATTGTCGTTGTCCTTAAGAGCATCCCTGGTGGATCCAGCACCCTTAGTGGATCCAGTGCCCCTGACAGGTCCCCTGGGGGCACCGCCGACCTTGAGAGGGCCCTGGGGCGCCTCTGTGCCTGTCATGGCCAAGTGACCCTCACAGGAATAACGTCAATTCCAGGGTCCCTTACAGGGACGGAAGTGCCTTCAGGGGTGTTCCCTGGGGCGGCGACGTCCCCAGGGGCTCTACCACAACGGTGGCAACTTCAAGGGTCCTTCAGAGGTAGTGTCTCCCCCAGGGTACCTGTTTGGGGCGCCACTGCCCACAATTACCCTGCCAGGGGCTGTAGAGCCCCTATGGGGTCTCCTTGGGCCGGCGGCACTGCTATTGGCAGTGGGTGCCTTTCCAGGGGCACAAGGGTCTCTGCCGGGGGCGACGGCACCCCCAGAGGTCCTTCCACAGGCGGCATCGCCCCAAAAACTTCATAGTTTTGTAGTACATTTTGCATTCGTCCAGGAATCCCTTACTTAACTGTGATTGGTGAAGCAAGATGTAATGTCATCAAATTACAGCCAATAGGAAAACAGAGTAATGAGTCAGCATAACACTCCCAACTTATGCTTTGCTGTTGGATATTTATTCTCATTTCACTATTTAAATTCTGGGAGATATGACGTTAAATAAATACACCACTTCCATTGCATTTTCAGTATTATCACCCAACCTGAACAATGAAAAGGATTATAAATATCAACAGCAGACATAAGATGAAGTGTTGTGCTAATTGATTCTCTGTTTTCCCTGTGACATAATTTGATGGCGTAACCTCGTATTTTCACCAATCACAGTTATGTAAGAGATTACTGTAAGAATGCAATATATACGACACCACTATCCATTGTTTTGGGGAGCCGCCTCCCCTAGGAGGACCTATTGTGAGCCACAGGCCTTGACAGGGTCCCTCTGAGCAGTGGCGTCCCATAAAGAGGCCTGGGGGGAGCCACCGCCTCTGGAAGGGCCCCTAAAGATGTCACGCCGCTAGCAGGGCCTCTGGGAGGGCCTGTGGGAGCACCACGGTCCCTAGGAACCTACCTGGAGGCACCCCCGTCCCTTGAAAAACCCCTGGGATCACCGCTGTCCCTGTGAGGGCCCCTCGGGTCGCCAGCGCCCCTAACAGGGCCCATGGGGGCGCCGCCGTGTCAGTGAGGGTCCCTAGGAGCGTTGCCGTCCCTGAGAGGCTCATGTAAATTCGGCTGTTTCTGGAGGAGCCCCTGAGAATGCCGCCTTCCCTGAAAAAGCCTCTAGGAATGCCATTGTCCCTAAGAGCGCCTCTGGTGAATCCAGCGCCCCTGGTGGATCCAGCGCCCCCGACAGGTCCCCTGGGGGCACCGCTGACCCTGAGAGTGGCCCTGGGGGCGCTTCCCTGCCAGGCATGGCTAAGTGACCCTCACAGGGATGACGTCGATCCCAGGGTCCCTTACAGGGACGGAAAGGCCTTCAGGAGCGTTCCCAGGGACGGCAACGTCCAAGGGGCTCTACCACAGCGGTGGCACGTTCAGGGGCCCTTCAGAGGTGGTGTCTCCCCCAGGGTACCTCTTTGGGGCGCCACTGCATACAATTACCCTTCCAGGGGCTGCGGTGCCCCTATGGGCCCTCCTAGGGCCGGCGGCGCTGCTATGGGCCCTGCTAGTGGCAATGGGTGCCTTTCCAGGGGCGGCAGGGTCTCTGCCAGGGGCGACGGCGCCCCCCAGGGCCCCTTCCACATGCGGCATCGCCTCAAAAACTTCATAGTTTTGTCGTACATTTTGCATTCGTCCAGTAATCCCTTACTTAACTGTGATTGGTGGAGCAAGATGTTACGTCATCAAATTACAGCCAATAGGAGAACAGAGCAATGAGTCAGCACAACACCCCAACTTATGCTTTGCTGTTGGATATGTATTCCCGTTTCACTATTTAAATTCTGGGAGATATGACGTTAAATAAAAATGCACTACTTCCCATCGCATTTTCAGTATTATCGCAACCTGAACAATGAAAAGGATTATAAATATCCAACAGCAAGACATAAGTTGGGGTGTTGTGCTAATTGATTGCTCTGTTTTCCTATTGACTGTAATTTGATGACGTAACCTCGTATTTCACCAATCACAGTTATGTAAGAGATTACTGTAAGAATGCAATATATACGACACCACTATCCATTGTTTTGGGGAGCCGCCTCCCCTAGGAGGACCTATTGTGAGCCACAGGCCTTGACAGGGTCCCTGGGAGCAGTGGCGTCCCATAAAGAGGCCTGGGGGGAGCCACCGCCTCTGGAAGGGCCCCTAAAGATGCCACGCCGCTAGCAGGGCCTCTGGGAGGGCCTGTGGGAGCACCACGGTCCCTAGGAACGTACCTGGAGGCACCCCCGTCCCTTGAAAAACCCCTGGGATCACCGCTGTCCCTGTGAGGGCCCCTCGGGTCGCCAGCGCCCCTAGCAGGGCCCATGGGGGCGCCGCCGTGTCAGTGAGGGTCCCTAGGAGCGTTGCCGTCCCTGAGAGGCTCATGTAAATTCGGCTGTTTCTGGAGGAGCCCCTGAGAATGCCGCCTTCCCTGAAAAAGCCTCTAGGATTGCCATTGTCCCTAAGAGCGCCTCTGGTGAATCCAGCGCCCCTGGTGGATCCAGCGCCCCGACAGGTCCCCTGGGGGCACCGCCGACCCTGAGAGTGGCCCTGGGGGCGCTTCCCTGCCAGGCATGGCTAAGTGACCCTCACAGGGATGACGTCGATCCCAGGGTCCCTTACAGGGACGGAAAGGCCTTCAGGAGCGTTCCCAGGGACGGCGACGTCCCCAGGGGCTCTACCACAGCGGTGGCACGTTCAGGGGCCCTTCAGAGGTGGTGTCTCCCCCAGGGTACCTCTTTGGGGCGTCACTGCATACAATTACCCTTCCAGGGGCTGCGGTGCCCCTATGGGCCCTCCTAGGGCCGGCGGCGCTGCTATGGGCCCTGCTAGTGGCAATGGGTGCCTTTCCAGGGGCGGCAGGGTCTCTGCCAGGGGCGACGGCGCCCCCCAGGGCCCTTTCCACATGCGGCATCACCTCAAAAACTTCATAGTTTTGTCGTACATTTTGCATTCGTCCAGTAATCCCTTACTTAACTGTGATTGGTGGAGCAAGATGTTACGTCATCAAATTACAGCCAATAGGAGAACAGAGCAATCAGTCAGCACAACACCCCAACTTATGCTTTGCTGTTGGATATGTATTCCCGTTTCACTGTTTAAATTCTGGGAGATATGACGTTAAATAAAAATGCACTTCCCATCGTATTTTCAGTATTATCGCAACCTGACCAATAAAAAGGAGAATAAATATCCAACAGCAAAACATAAGTTGGGGTGTTGTGCTAATTGATTGCTCTGTTTTCCTATTGGCTGTAATTTGATGACGTTACCTCTTATTTCACCAATCACAGTTATGTAAGAGATTACTGGAAGAATGCAATATATACGACACCACTATCCATTGTTTTGGGGAGCCGCCTCCCCTAGGAGGACCTATTGTGAGCCACAGGCCTTGACAGGGTCCCTGGGAGCAGTGGAGTCCCATAAAGAGGCCTGGGGGGAGCCACCGCCTATGGAAGGGCCCCTAAAGATGCCACGCCGCTAGCAGGGCCTCTGGGAGCACCACGGTCAATAGGAACGTACCTGGAGGCACCCCCGTCCCTTGAAAATCCCCTGGGATCGCCGCTGTCCCTATGAGGGCCCCTCGGGTCGCCAGCGCCCCTAGCAGGGACCATGGGGGCGCCGCCGTGTCTGTGAGGGTCCGTAGGAGCTTTGCCGTCCCTGAGAGGCTCATGTAAATTCGGCTGTTTCTGGAGGAGCCCCTGAGAATGCCGCCTTCCCTGAAAAAGCCTCTAGGATTGCCATTGTCTCTAAGAGCGCCTCTGGTGAATCCAGCGCCCCTGGTGGATCCAGCGCCCCTGACAGGTCCCCTGGGGGCACCGCCGACCCTGAGAGTGGCCCTGGGGGCGCTTCCATGCCAGGCATGGCTAAGTGACCCTCACAGGGATGACGTCGATCTCAGGGTCCCTTACAGGGACGGAAAGGCCTTCAGGAGCGTTCCCAGGGACGGCGACGTCCCCAGGGGCTCTACCACAGCGGTGGTACGTTCAGGGGCCCTTGAGAGGTGGTGTCTCCCCCAGGGTACCTCTTTGGGGCGCCACTGCATACAATTACCCTTCCAGGGGCTGCGGTGCCCCTATGGGCCCTCCTAGGGCCGGCGGCACTGCTATGGGCCCTGCTAGTGGCAGTGGGTGCCTTTTCAGGGGCGGCAGGGTCTCTGCCAGGGGCGACGGCGCCCCCCAGGGCCCCTTCCACACGCGGCATCGCCTCAAAAACTTCATAGTTTTGTCGTACATTTTGCATTCGTCCAGTAACCCCTTACTTAACTGTGATTGGTGGAGCAAGATGTTACGTCATCAAATTACAGCCAATAGGAGAACAGAGCAATCAGTCAGCACAACACCCCAACTTATGCTTTGCTGTTGGATATGTATTCCCGTTTCACTGTTTAAATTCTGGGAGATATGACATGACGTTAAATAAACCATGCACTTCCCATCGCATTTTCAGTATTATCGCAACCTGACCAATAAAAAGGAGAATAAATATCCAACAGCAAAACATAAGTTGGGGTGTTGTGCTAATTGATTGCTCTGTTTTCCTATTGGCTCTAATTTGATGACGTTACCGCTTATTTCACCAATCACAGTTATGTAAGAGATTACTGGAAGAATGCAATATATACGACACCACTATCCATTGTTTTGGGGAGCCGCCTCCCCTAGGAGGACCTATTGTGAGCCACAGGCCTTGACAGGGTCCCTGGGAGCAGTGGCGTCCCATAAAGAGGCCTGGGGGGAGCCACCGCCTATGGAAGGGCCCCTAAAGATGCCACGCCGCTAGCAGGGCCTCTGGGAGGGCCTGTGGGAGCACCCCGGTCCCTAGGAACGTACCTGGAGGCACCCCCGTCCCTTGAAAAACCCCTGGGATCACCGCTGTCCCTGTGAGGGCCCCTCGGGTCGCCAGCGCCCCTAGCAGGGCCCATGGGGGCGCCGCC